>NW_022900924.1:32410718-32426837 GCF_012274545.1 Fukomys damarensis
AAAAAAAAAAAAAAAAAAAAAACTAGAGATACGAAAACAGTGAGGCTGAATTATTCTCTAAAGCTCATGAAAAAATGATTGTAATCTTAAGGGAATATGAGCTATTTTCTCTCCTCAGGAAAACTCAAAAATTATAAATGTAAAATAAGAAAGGGGGAAAGGATGGCAGCTGGAGGTGGGTGGGTTAAACCCTACTCTTACAACAGGCTTGGAGAATTGCTGTTCCTAATTATACCAGCAGAGAGATGTGGGCTGGCTTAAAGCTCATGAAAAAATGATTGTAATCTTAAGGGAATATGAGCTATTTTCTCTCCTCAGGAAAACTCAAAAATTATAAATGTAAAATAAGAAAGGGGGAAAGGATGGCAGCTGGAGGTGGGTGGGTTAAACCCTACTCTTACAACAGGCTTGGAGAATTGCTGTTCCTAATTATACCAGCAGAGAGATGTGGGCTGGCTCTTCAAAGACTGGGCCCAGCTCTACCCGCTGTACCATGACAGCAGACACCAGGCATACAGAGGCCCCACTGCATAGTACTTTCCTAGGAAAACTCCTTAGTATAAGAAAATGTGACTTTTACAAAATGATTGTTTGATTTATATTATTCTTTATATTTTTCATAGCTTTTTAAGGGTTGGAGGCACAGAAACTAATTTTTGTATTAATTTTTTTAAAAAAACCCTCATGTAGTATTAGCAATTAACTGAACTGTCCTTGAATTTCACTCTTATCAGGAGGAGCTAAGCAAACATACAGTCATCTGAAGTATTTTCTGGATGCCTTCCTCTTTTTCAACAAAAATAGAATGATCCTTTTTTTTTTTTTCTATTTTCTCTTTTGATGGGGGATGAGGATTATACAGGAGATTTGGCAACCTGAGAGAACATATGAGGAAGCCAATTGTGTAGTTAAAAAAAAGTAGACCTCCCCAAACATTCACTTAGTAGAATTTCAAACTTTGGTGCTAAAGCTTCAAAATAATAACTATCACAATCACCATCACCTCATCAAGGAGCAGAGCAGTTCAGTCATGCTAACTACTGGGTAAGAGTTCTGTAAGGACAGGCTCCTTGGCAATCATTGAAAGCTGGCCATCCCACAAAATCCACAGCTCCTGCCTCTTGGAAGAAAGAGGAAGAGGAATTCCATATAGGATGGAAGAAAGCTTATGGTTTCTGGCTGTTAGGATGGGGGGTGAAGAACAAGAATTCCACACCCCCTCCCAGAAGCCATGGATCTAAAAGCCATGGAAAATCATCCATGGCACAGCCACACCAGATCCTAGAGAAGTACTGAGGTCCCAGAGATAGGAGGGTACCAGGCAGGCATGGCCTTGTGTGAAAATGCAAGTATAATCTCTGTAGAACTTCTGCCAAGGCACCACTTTTCCACCATCTTTCAGGTCTCCCAAAACCTCCAAGTGTTCCTTGAGTTGGGCATCATTTGAGTTACTGGTAAGATGGAGTCACAGCATGACTTTATGCACCATGGCTGAATGGGTACCACCTTTCTAAGACCAAAACTTGCTGGGTGGCACCCATCATTCTGTCCATTATCCAAAGAGAAAACATCAGCTTCACCTGCACACTTGTTCAAGAATGCAGATTCTTGGTCACAGTGCACACATATGAATCCGAGGCTCTGGGAAAGGGGCACAGACATTTGCATCTTAACAAGAATCCCTAGGATTCTGAAGTGCAATAAAAAATGAGAACCAGTCAGCGTTCTAGAACACCACAATCGTACAAAGTTACCTTTGAAAATATCTTGCTGTCAGGCAACACACATGTGCGTAGAACATTGTCCTCTTACGTGCAGCATTTTAAAAAGAGCAACCTAAAATGCCACTCTAAATAAATCCCCTTGCCACTGTGGTTTCCTTCAAAATTACACATTATTGAAAGGGCTTTTTTATTTTTTAATGACACCCAAACAATAAAAACCCTCTATAGTCCCTAGCAAATATAGACGATATTAAATAATTCTGAGAGCAGGCAATCCAATTAGTAAAGTCTGGTTTCCTGTAGATTACCAGAGTGGGGAAGAGGTGGGAGAACTCAGACTGAAGGACAGGAAAGCAGCAGAAAATTTATTCTAACCAAATGCCAAGACTTTGCCACATGCTTATAGTAAAAGAGGTAGAGAGCAGAGAAAATTATTTTAAAAACCTTTCTTCCTTGAGAACTAAGTTAATCATAGCCCTGCTTCAAAATATGTTAGATCAGTGCTTTTTTCAATGAAAGCTACAGGCAAACATGTAATAGCGGCATGAAGTATGCCTTAAATTATTTAAAGGACGTGGACTATTTGTCTTCCACTGACAGGAATCACCTATCCTCAATCATAAAATTTAAGTGGATAGCTTTTTGATCAAAATATTTCTATAAGCTGTTCATAATGTATCATTTCTATCTAAGATGGGGACAAACACTATCAGCCACTGAAATTTCTCAACAAAACCTTAGGGTGCCAGATTTGTTAGTAACATACGTTAACCTGTCTGATTCTAATTGCATTTACTCAAAGAAAAGGTGGATGAGAAAGTTAAAAAAGGTAGAGATGTTGAACTGAGTGGAAAGTGATGACCATTGTAGGAGTAGAGTAGCTCCAAATGTCTGCAGCTCTATGGTAATGGCAGCTATTCGACACTGAGGGCCAAGTTTCTTCACTTCTAAATAGGACTGTGACTTAATCTGTGTGTATACAGTGCCTGTGAGATGGTAAACACGAATACACAGGATCATTATTGTTTTAAAAAACTCATTTTCGTTTTTAATCTCTTCATTAAACACTGACAAAATTAACCTTCTTTTCTCCATTCTTTTTTCTGTCATTTAGCTGATAAGAAGGCTCAGGCCTAGTAGTTCTCAGCCCTAGACTCACATTAGCATGGCCTAGTTTTTGTCTTTTGTTTTTCTTCCTCCTATTTTTTTTCTTAACTGCCACCCCACCACAGAACAACGGGCTCACAGTTTCTGGTTGTGGGCCCCTGACATTGGTGATTTGGGTGCATGCTGGCTGAGAAACAGTATTCCAGGTGGATTTTATTTTGGAGGTACATCGGTTGGTCTGAAATTCTCTCCTTTGCCGAACGACCCTACTCCATCCCCAAGAGTCAGCGTTGGAACAAGTCTTAGCCAATCTCAGCTTTCCTGGGAAATGTGTAGCATTCCCTATGGTTATAAAGGAGAAAGAAACACTTAATCTAGTATTTCTTTGCTATCCTTCAGCAAGGTGAGACTCTGATGGCATATCTGAATATGAACCATTGAAATAGCACATTTTGAGAGCAAGTACATGAAATTTGGTCTGACTCAGTTGACATTAGTTGGTACCAAGTACAAACCAGGTTTATGGAGGGTCCTTGCATTCACATAGCATCATTGATAACGCAGTATTCTAGTTCAGAGACCTCTGTGTACAGTTTTCTTGTCATGTGACATCTACAAAATCAATTGTTGTAGAATCTTTATGATACTAGAATTTTTTTCTCTGTATTCGTATCTGTTTATATGGCTTATTGTTAGTAGGATGATTTACAGGATGCCTAGCCTTGGTCATGACGTTGTCTTCATAGAAATACCATTCTATTTTACAATAAATTATTCTGTGATATCGTTTTCAGGCATATACTAAGGAAGAAAGTAGGGGCTTCCTCTATGGTCCCGAAAGTAAGCCAAGGTGATCCTAGTTATTATATGCTGTCCTCCCTAGTCCAACTCAAAATCTAGACAAAACATTCTTATTTTTCATCGTGAGAATGTTCCAACTCAATTTTCTTAGTATATGATGTCAAATCTTATTTTTGTCATTGATCCTTTAAAATTCAATAGATCTAAACTTCAAATCCAACATATCATAGATATATCTAATGTCTGTATCTACTTCTTTGTGCACCTCTTTCTTTGTTTTTTGTTTTTGTTTTGTTTTGGTACCAGGGATCGAACTCCTAACCTTGTGTGCTTGCAAGGCAGGCGTGGTGCCACTGGGCTAAATCCCTGGCCTTTTCTTTGGTTTTTATGAAAGCTCTACAATAAGAACATCTAAGAAGGTTATCTAGTTCTACAAACCCAAAATCCGACAGGATTCCTGTACCTGTTGTCCTTAACTTGGAATACTGGCTTCCATGTGGAATAATACCTTTGTTCTATCTAAAAAATTTCCACCAAATAATGTTTTAGTTTATATTTTGGAGCCTTCCTGGGGATTTTACTATATTTCACAATAATGTGGCTTTAAAAGATTAAAATTGTGGCTTCAATCATATCGAATACATCAGCAGGTCAGATAAAGTCCTAAATGTTTAGTACTTCATTCAAAGACTGTATTTACAGGACTGATGAAACTGTTTTATATTATCAAAGTCAGAGAACGTCCTCTCTTACATATATTCCCCCTCTTCAAGTTCATTAATAGCCTCCGTATGGTAACTTGTCCAATACAGGCTAACAATTGAAATTACAACATACATATTTTCATCCTCAGCACCTTTCAGGAATAACAGTTAAAGAGGCCTAAAAGGAAGCCTCACACAGAGTTCATTCCCTCAGGAAGAACAGTAAGTAGGAGTTATAACTAGGACAATGTTGTAAGGCATGTCCCAAACTGGGAATTAGAACACAGGGTGGTGAAATGACTAGCTTTATGCCCCTGCCACTAGAGTAGGCATTAAATTTCTTTTGGCCTTTGAAAGCACCTGTAAAAAGAGAATATGAGAATGCTTTTCTCCAAAATTCCCTCATACTTTTAAAAGGCTCTGATTCTAACTAAACATAAAGCTCAGTCTTAGTAAGGTCTTTAAAACCCTCCATCTTTCCAGCTAAAAATGTTCAGCCTCCTGTAAATGTCACTATTGATCTGATATCTTGCCATGGCATTCCAGACACGAAACAGGAGAAAATGGGACTGGCTGATACAGATTCTATTCCCATCTTTCCACCAGCCTGACTTTGCCAGGAGCCAGTGCAATTCTGGAACACATCAAAAAAACATGCCCTTACCACTAAGTTTCTAGAATACTGATTCAAGTTTTAAAAGTAAGGAAAAGCTTTCATTTAGATTTGAATCGAGATATGTTACTTCACACCTAGACCCCCACCTCATACAGTTCCTTTGGACTCCAGTTTATTCAACCATACAGTGAAAAATAACAAATCATGTTGGTTAATGCTGTCAGAATTTTGTGGGCTGATGTTTTAAAGACAGAAGTAGAGGAGGATGGGAAAAACAACTTCGAGCACTTTGGGCTCTTGCAAAGGCATGTAGCACCCGTACACCAACACTGGATCATGTAACGTGGTACAACTTAGTGCTCAGAAATATCTACAGATGAATGATGGTGACAAGCCAAGTGTTAACATTTAAATTTGATAAACTTCTAAAAAGAGGAAATGTGATATATGGGAAGAGACTCAAACCCAAGCCAACCTGGATTTGAATCTTACTACCATCATTAACTATACAGTCTAACAAAAATCATTTGATCTAAGACAAGGTACTTGAACATCTGTAAAATAAGGAAGAAGTAATTTTTTCACTGACATTATTTTGATATTAAGTGATATACAAAACAATAGAGAGCCTGATAGAGCAGGTGGCATCAAAAGTGGATTTGGTTATGTGTCAAAAACACAAATATGTTGAACATTAGATCCCATTTACCCATTACTAAATAATATTATTGGCTACATTTAAGCCTCTCAATTTAATGGTTGCCTTATAATTTCTGAGCCTTATCTTTAACAAAACAATCTCTGCAGAAGGCACATGTTAAATATTTTTCTCCATTTGAAACTACCAAATCCTCATCTCCATAACTGTTGAAGGAACAACTCTAAAAGCCTCAGTTCACACACTTATGAGAATACAAAACAGTTCTGGGACAAAGTACATCAGGCTCTATATAATGATCTAACTCAATGAAAATAGCAGAAAGGTAAGTAGGAAGAGATGGTAAATCAAATGTGACAAATTCACAGATCCTAAAATTGATCTGCTCTTACTCTTTTTATATCCATACCAAAAATACACCAATCTCTTTAGAAATCAGTTCTGATTTACCAACTGTCTTCTTGGCTATGCTTCTTTGCATCTTTTTTCCTTAGTATTACTAATCTTTTTACCATCAACTAAAATGATATTATCCTACTTTATGAAAAAATGTGCAAACCTTGCAACCACATATTATACTTAACATGCCCACTACCACCCAGTACTATACTTTAAGCTATGAATGTCATATGCTTTATATCTACCTACACAATAAACCCCCTGAGACAGTGTTATATTTTTTTCTATAAAACGTCATTTAAAATGCATCTTAAATAAATTGAAATTACGGTGTCTTTTATTTACAAAGATATCTACCAAGTTCTCACACTCTACATTACTTCCTGAAAAATACAGGCTTCTTCTCATATTATTCTTACAATTAAAAAATTTTTTTTTAGTTTCTCTGGTATGAGAAACGAAAAGTGTAAATTAGGTTCAAATTGTATAACTGACAATGTGAAATAGGAAGAAAAGGGCTAAAGGAGTAGGGGAAGTAGGAAGGTTAGGGGAAAGAAAAGAAGGGAAAAGAAAAATATGAGAAAAGGAAAAAACAGAAACAGAGCTTTTGTAAATGGGGAGGGGAAGAGGGGGTAAAGGAAGGGCAGGAGGAAGGGGAAAAAATAAGAACCAAGATCTGTCAGGTAAAGGTACAAGATCCCAATGGTGAATGTAACTGTACTGTATACCTAAAAAGTACCAAAAAACTTACTGAAAATAAATAAATAAATAAAATAATTTTTCTTTAGTATTGCTTATAGTATGGTATTGCTTCACTGTTAGCAGTGAAGTTTCTTATGTTTCCTTTTATCTAAAAATGTCTTTATCTTTATTCTCAAAGAATATTCTCAAGTATTTAGATTTCTTCTTTGACAAGTTCTTCCTCCTAAACTTTAAAGGTACTGATCAATTCTCTTCTGGCCTTCACAGATTCAAAAGGGAAGTCCATGATAATAATCGGTTATCTGTATGAAATACGTCATTCTCCTCTGACTTTTTCAAGATTTTATTTTTAGTTTTTACCAATTTGACTCTAAGGTACTTTCGTGTGGCTTTCTTTGTATTGGTCTTAGTTGGGTTGCACTAAGGTTTTTGAATCTGTAAATTTATGTTTTACATGAAGTCTGGAAACATTTGGGCCATTATCTCTTTAGTATTTTCCTCTGTTCCATTTCCTTTCTCTCTTCCTTCTGAAACATTAAATAAATATTAGACCCTACTTTTGCCTTACAGGTATTAAGGCTCTATTCACTTTTTAAAATTCTCTCTCTCTCTCTCTCTCTCTCTCTCTCTCTCTCTCTCTCTCTCTTCTCTTTGCTCATAGATAATTTCTATTGATTTATCTTAGGTTTACTGAATCCTTTATTACTCATGTTCTGCTATTAATTAAGGTCATGTAAAAGATGTTTATTTCTAATTTTTGTAGTTCTAAAGTTTCTCTCTTGTTCTTTTTAAATATTTTCCATCTCCTGCTGAAATTCCCTGTATTTTCATTCATTTGCCCAACAATATTTTTATCTCAATTATATTAGCTACTTTAGAATTTAGTAAAGTCAACATCTGTATCTTCTCACTCATCTTTTCTTGAGAATGGGTCATGTTTTCCAAGATTCTTGTAGGCAAGGTAATTTTGGATTGTATCTGAAAACTATAAATATGTTGTGAAGACTGAGATCTGTTATATTCCTTTGAACAAGGCGGATGCTTAGTTTAACAAGCAATTACCTTTGTTAAACTGAAAACTCTATCTTGTATACAGTAAGCAAGCTTTCAAATTTTGGTCCAGTTCTTTAATCATTAACTATGCTTCTGTGAGAATATCCATGTACACATAATTGAGGGGTCATGAACAGAGTTTATGCCCACAACCTGAGGTTCCTTGTCTCCAACTCTTTCCTTTCTGTTATTTCCCTCTAGCTTTCAGGTAGCTATTGGTACCTTAGACTCTATCCTCTTGTTACTCAGGAAAGAAAGATGGTAATATTACAACTTCAGCAATACTGCGCCACACCACAATCGCAGCCTTAAAGCTGCAAAAGTAGGCCATTCACTCCACTTTGTTTCCTTCTTCTGGCCAACCACTACGCTAAAAAACTAGCCTTCATTTTTAAAAAATTTCAGGACATCCCCAGGTAGCTAGTATATTTCTGCATTTTGTTCTGCCTAAGTCTATAGTTGTTATCTGTAAAGAGATTAATATGTTTAGACTTATTATATCATAGTAGGAGTAAAAACTACAAATGGCATACACACATACACACACACACACATACACACACACACACGTGCACATACAGGGTACCAAAATTTCAGTGGTGTCCATAAATCGACAAGACTGCCTGTGCCCACTGAAATCTTATTTTACCCACCCCTACAAGGCATACTAGGTTCACCTCCTGCAGCAAATAAGCAACTTGTACTGTGCATTTAAACTCATTTTCAAGCCTTCTCTTATATCTGGTTTCCACCAAGTCTTTGTTTCCAAAATGCAGGGTGTATATCACTAATGATACAAATAACTTCAGATGGCTGAGGCACAACATTAGGTAGCACTCATGTTACCCTTGGGGAAAGTTTTTCAAATTTTTTTCAACTTCTGATTCTGATTTCAGCTTCTGATTTTTCTTCTGATTCTGTCAAGCAATAAAGCTCAGTTTGGTGCTAATATGCCTTTAACACCTTTATAACCATGCCTAATCCTCAGCTTTTAGCATAGCACAATTAGAGATCACAGGAGGAACATTCTTGGGACAATAGTATCAAACTAAAAAATGAATGCATTATTTTGCCTCCACTAAGCCTACCTTTTAGCTACTTTCTATTTATAGTGATTCTGTTTTCAATTTGTGATAAGATTATATAGTTAACTTTGTACATAAAAATCCACAAAAAGTGAACCAGTTTAAGAAACACACTGACAATATAGGTATAGATACGAATGGCAGAAAGATTTGTAGTAGACGATCTTAGTTGCTATAATAGATATAATCCCATCCTAAATCTCAGTAGCTCTACACAATAGAATTTATGCCTTGCTCATGAAAATGCTGATAATGTATCATTTGGGTGTTTTTGGACTGAGACAGTTTTCTGTCAGGGACTAAGAATGCAGTCTCCACTCTTCAATACTTCTTCTGCTTATCCAGCAAGCAGACAGGATGTTCATGGGGGGGTGCAGCATAGGAGGCTCATATGAGCCAGGAGTAAGAAGAGTTTTACATGAATTTGCTCACATTCCGTTGGATGGGACTCAAGTCTATGGCTACACTTGACTGTGAGGCAGCCTAGGAGATGAATGTACTGTGTCAGAAGAAAGAGTTTGAGGTTTTAGTGAGCCTGAGGCTTGGAAACTGCATTAAAGTTTGGATGACTTCACACTAGGTTATGTTCCTTCAAAGCAGATGGAAAGCAAGGACAAACATTTCTGAGAAACCTCATTTGGCTTGGTAAGGATGAGTTGAGATGTTAACATCTCTCTTGCTCAGCTTGCAGTCCCCAGTGTCAGGTCTCTACCCAAAGAATGCAGAGAGACAGCCAGGTAATTCTCAGAATGTTTCTTGCATCGAAGGGCACTTCCCAGGTGGAACCCGGGCGCTCACTCCAGCTTCCAGACACCAAGTCTCTTGTTCCCAGGCTGCCCTTCCTTCTGGCAGCTTTCTGTTCACAACATGCTAATCCTGTCTCTCCAGTCTCTGCTTTCTGAGAGTTCTCTTAGCTAACTTGAAAAGGTAAACCAGTGTTAACGTTAATTGAAAACTCTTCCTTCCTTCCCTCTAGGGAAATAAAGAACATTTTAGAATACAGAGGCTTCCTGGAGTCCTTTCTGTGTGTGTCCTAGCAAGATGTGGTAAATTGCAGACCTGCCTTGCTGCTACAGACCAGGGAAGAAGTTATAGCAGAAGGGTGAGGACTTTCTGAGGGGACCACAGTTATTCCACCAACACCACTTCTATAATATCTGGTCTGTCCTATTTAGCCACCCCTCATTCCACAGAGGGCCAGCTCTTTAAAAGCAGCCCCCCACCGCCCGCCGGAGGTAGCTTTGATCCCCCCTGGATCACAGAGGAGTTACACAGGGTCTCAGCACTAGGCCTGGGTCAGGGAAAGTGATTGAAACGAATTCAAAATATCGATCAGCACCACAGTCACATTAGCAGTCACTGAAACTGTGTCCTGTGTACTCCCTCAAAACAATATAATTTTAAATAATTGAGAACAGTCAGCGTCAAATTGTCATTCCCAAAAAGGTATGATTAAATGATAGACCCCTCACACTCTGCCAGAGCAGGAAGGAGGAACCCCCTGACTTAGACTTTCACTCAGCTGTGACCTGGGCTTGGCCTCACTATTTTAAATTCCTATGAACTGTTGGAGAAGCTTATGAACAGATATGAATATCTATAAATATATTCAGGAGAAAGAGAGCCCCTATAATAAACTGGTACTTTATGGATGTGTCAGTAAAATGCTATATTAGCAGAGAAGAAATTCTGACACTGGGTCCTAAACACCCTGTGCATACTCAAACTCTTTAAAACATATGTGGGGTCCCTAGAGTCAAAGGGACGGAGGTTCCTCAGAAAGGGTTTTTTGTTTTCAGATATTTGTTTGTTTGTTGGCTATAGTACCTTTCAAAACAATTCCATCTGTGTGGGCTCTTGGCATACTGAGGTATAACAAAAAACCACAGTGAATACTTAAAGTAACAAAATTCATTACATTAAAAGACACATTACCATTCGTACCCCTGAAAACACCCCACTTCCCCTTGCTTCAAACACGCTTATTCCACTGTTGTTGTCATTTTCCTAACCAGGTCTGGGAGTCCTTTGTCATGTATTTAGTTGTACTTTTGTGGCTGCCTTGATGTCCAGAATCTGTTCAGAATGTTTATCTTTCATGGCCATTTGGCCTTTTAGGAAAAGCCGGAAATTACATGGTGCCAGGTCCGGTGAATAAGGTGAATGAGGACACACTACAGTGATTTACAAGCCTGTCTTTCTCAGATGGACATTTCCTGGGTGGTACTCAACAGTAACATTCATTATATTTTTCGACCAAACCTCGTAAGGATACTCAGAAAACAGGATTTCCAGAAGTGCCTCAGAAAGTGGCAAGAATGGCGAAGGTAAGTGTGCTCCAAGTAGGGGGAGTATTTTGGGGGGTGGAGTAACAGCAAAATGTCTTTCACTGTAATACATTTTTAAAAGATTTAAATATTCACTCTATATTTTGATCACCCACTGCAGTGTGGATTCTGGCACCAGACTATAAATGCTTGGATACTGATTAACTACTTTCTGGTTATGAGATTTAGAGTAAGAAGTTATTTCACATGATGTTTAAGACTTGCTTCAAGGGCTGGGGATTTAGCTCAGTGGTTCCACCGCCTGCCTTGCAAGCACAAGAACCCGAGTTTGATCCCCTGTACCAAAAAAAAAAAAAAAGAAACCAACATAAAAAAGACTTGCTTCAAAATTCTCCAACCAAAAAATAGAAGGTGATGACAGAGTAATTGTATAAGATGGGCAAAATACTGACAATTATTGAAGGTGAATGAGGAACAAACCAATGTGTTCTATTTTCCTATTTGGAATTTTTCATAATAAATTTTATATGACACTTTATAATTATAAAAAAACAAGTAATTTCCCAAGACCTCCTTTTATTGGATAGTTCTTCCTCTTTTCCAGAGATAAAAGGTAGAAAATATTGAGAATTCAATCTTTATTTGCAACTACGAAGAAACACTTCTTTAGATTTCCCCATTCTCACATGTTTAATGTAATAACAAAAAGAAAGACCTTTTGCTCTTTCTTCCTTTCTATCTCCAGCTTTTCAAACCCTGGAAGAAATCATACTTTCTATTTGACCACAGTTCTTGCTTCTTATAGGCCAGTCATGGCTCTGTGTATCTGGACACAGCAATAATCTGGTGTCTTGAAATTCCAGTCTCTCAAGGCTTCCTTTTCCAAAAGAGGACAGATAGGGGCAGAAGAAGGAGACAGGGCCAGAGAATGCACTGCATTCCACCTCAAGCACCAACACAGTTGTTTTCTCTCCCTGCTGCCTTCAAAACACAGATGCTGTGCTGATGAGAGAGTAAGGCGAAGTGCTGCACTTGTGTGTGTTTTTCTTTTGTACCATCACTTCGAGGTGCATGTGTAAGGAAGGCACTTGAAAAGGGATTGCTTCCTGCTGGGGCTCCAACAGTGCCAACGTAAACTGCGCTATATTAAGGGAACTCACTCACTGGCAATCCCTGTCCGGCAGGGCTACATGCGATTTTGTCAAAATTGAGCAGATTGGGGAGAAACTGCATTTATCAATTGTTAGCTATAACCCAACAAAGCACAAAGGTTTCTTTTGTTACAGATAGATCATATAAAATGCAGGCATTGTTTTCTCCCATGTGTTTTGAACAAAAATACTTTATCACTTTATTACTTCTCTCATATCTTCATTAGATAACTACAACTAGACTTGCTATTTTTTAATTACAAAGAAAAATAAAATCAGCTTGAATTTTATGCTAGAATTTTAATAATTATACTAAAGATTAAAAATATACTTAAAGCTACTTACTATCAGTATTAAACTACGAAAAAGTATATGGCAGTTCTAATTATTACATTTCTTAGTCTTCTGAGGAGCAGCAATTAACTCTCTATTTAGATTTCTGAGGAAAGTTAAATCCTCTTCACTTGCAATTCCCATCCTGTTTCACTTCCTCCTACTATGACAAGTCGGGCTCCTTATCCTATAGACCTTGAGTCAGAATGTGGATGCAGACTCTTTTAGGAATAGCACAGTGTCTCGTGATTTTGGATGATGTTCCAACCACTACCCAATCTCCATTTAGTCTGAACAAGTACAGAATGATCCGCCTCAACCCCCTACACTAAAATCAGTACATGCTAAAGTATGTCTTGGTTGCTATCTAAGTGTGTTACCTGGTATCGTTAGTTACATTTCTTGTTGCTGAAACAAAATACCCGACACCAAAAGTTAAGGGAGGAAAGGTTTCTTTAGTTCACAGTCTGTAGAGGTTTGGGTCGGTAATCAGTTGGCGCCAAGGCAGAATGGTATGCAGAGAAGATATAGTTCATGGCGAGCAGAAGGTAGTAAAGCAACAAGGCACCTTAACAGTGTCTACTGCCCCTTTTATCGTATCTAGGCTACTTAGGGCAGGCATCACTCACAACCTTAATCCTAGTGCCCTCAATCCTAGCATTGTATCATGAAACAAGTGCAGATCCAGCCATCTCTGAAAAAGCCCCATCTATGACTGCATGAGGCCTTGAGGGGATGTCTAAACTCCAGCCATCACACAACGACTACACGTAGTTTCTAAAATCTGGAACATCATCATTCCCTGCCTTGGCCTGGAGCAAGTTCTTTCCTCTGAAACTCCACTGTTTGCCTCTTTTATAGGCAATTCCGTGGAAAGTGCCTAGTAAACTGTAAGGCGTTCACAAATGGAACTTTTTTCATGGTCACTACTGACTTGTAAAAATACTAAGCCAGACTGAGAGATAGAATTCGGGCAAATATGTGCCTGTGCCAAAGACAATGGTGCACAGTATATCATCTCATTTGTTCTCTCCCTTTTCCTGTGCTGTTAGGATGAGTCCTGTGACAGTTCCTACCAGTAAGTTGTGGGCAAGAGTAACTGGTGCCACTTTTCGACCAACACACAGAAAAGCTGACACAGGATCTTCCAGCTGTGTCATTTCTTGTCACGTTGAACTGAGGAGGCCATGAGTAGCAGGCAGCAGTTGATGTTACGGTCACAAGAAGGTACGGCTGCTACCCACAACCCAGCTCCCTGACTGACTGTAAGGACAGCATCACACAGAACTCTGCTGGAAATGCAGTTACCAAGAAACAAACCTTTGTGTGTGAATCCACCAGATGATAGGATTATTCTGTTCTTGGAGTATATCTATTCCATTCTGAACCAAATACCGAAGTCCCAAAACCTTAAAATTTCCAACCAACCAGTCTCACAAAATTTCAGGTGTCTTACTCCTGCAAATTTTCTTATACTGGTAGAAGGGCAACACACAGGAAATGGCTGTGTCACAGCACCCTGCATGTCTCCACATGGGCCATGTAGGCAAAGCACATCCACGATAGTCTGAGGGATGCCCTGCAGTTCCTCCTGGAATGTGATGTTTTGTGCAGGACCACTATGTGCTTCTCGTCTGTTTCCCTATCGAGTGGGAGGCTGTGACAAGAACTTTCCCATCCATTTTCCTTCTCTCGGTTGAGCACAGGATTTTTTTTTTTACTTTGTATCCCCACTTCTTAGGGCACATCTGCAAGCTTCTGTGTCTACAAAACTACTTGACTGTAATATGGAGGTGCTCCTCTAGAATGGAGTGGCCCATCTCTCATACCACCTGTCATCTGGCCTCACCAGCTCAGCGTCATCCTACAAGAGACCAAGGAAGCTGGAAGCTGATCAAACTGATCTTCCTTTCACTGCCTGTATAAGTAATAAATCTCTCAGTAACTTGGGCTTGTTATTGCCCTACTGGCCAAAGCTATGAAAGCATAAAGAGCCTGATTAGTCACCACACAGATTCCTGGGGACTACTTGAGCATTTATAGATCTAAGGTGATTTTTATGATAACCATCAGTTACTCAGCCTCAAAGTGTTTTGGGCTGATTATCCTTCTTTGTCTGAATGAATGAAATGGGGCCCTAGTAAGACTGTAACTTTCTGATCTGAAGTTGGAGAACAAATAAGCAAAGTTGGTCTCCAATCACTTTAGTTTTTTCAACGTCTTACAAAGCTAGCATTAGGTTTACAAACATTAGGAGGATCTAACAGTGAGACCTCACTTCAGATACTTGATGGCATCACCCGCTAAAGTTTGAAGTGGTGGCCATGGACTTTGGCATAGCCCATAAGAGAAAGTCCATACACTACCTAATATACAAAGGAACAGTCTGTAGCATGTTATATTTTTGCCATTCCAGTGAACCAGAAATATATATCACTAGGATAAATAATTTTTTCAAGCTAAATAAACAATGATACTAATGCTAAATTTCCTGAATATTAATAAATATGAATGGTTCATGAATGTGTTGTCACGAAACATAAGGAATCGTGAGAATAAAAAGAGTTCACAAAGATAATAGGATTACATCATTGGACCAAAAGTTTTCCAACATAGGCATTATTTCTGCCCTGGCAGAGAAGCCCAGACATAGACACTGGTTCCTGAGTCTTTGTATTGGATTTATATAGTATTTTGTGACTGACAATTAATATGCTTATGAAAATGATAAAACCACACATAGTGTCCCTGTTGGCAATTAGGTGGTGTGGTCATGCCTTATACTGCCATGGAGTATGGTAGCACAATTTTGCTTCTCCCAAGTTTGAGTACATCTTATTGAGAGTAAAAATCATCAGGACATACTTTGACAGTTGCAAGGGAGAGATTTCCTCAGAAAAAGAAAAAACTGTACTATAAGTGACATTATTTCAGGAAGGGAGAACATAATTTCCTTAAAGGACTTGGAAATGTGCTTTTTTAGAAAATGATTCTGGGCAAAGAATTGTGAGGGAAAAAGTCTGTGCTTTCAATATGAAATGACGGTGTTGGTTGCACGTGGGAATAAACCACACTGCTCACTGATGAAACACTTGAATATCTAGGTTATTCTGAAGGAAATAATCTAATGTCCCAAGCAGAAACTGCTAGAACTAATTAAAAAGAAATCATTTAAGTGTTCCTTTTATTATTCTGTAGACCACAGTGTTTACCTGGACGTTTCTCTGTGTCGGGAACAATGCTAGGCAGAAAAATACAAAGACGAACAGGATGCACCTCTAGTGAGTTCATGTTTTGGTGCTGTTTCTGCTTGAAGCTCCATTTATACTCTTCTATTTCTATAGCAGCCAGTAGGATTTAATGAAAAGGCTTGGGGTGGCAGCAACTACAGAAATCATGAGTCAGAAAAGTATTCTTAATGGGTATCAAAACCATTGGGCCAATATTTGGAGGGGGGGATCACACAGTCCTCAAAATACTGCAACACAGAATATATAT
>NW_022900924.1:32427076-32466149 GCF_012274545.1 Fukomys damarensis
CATATATATACATATATATATACATATATATACACATATATATGAAATTTAGTGGGATAACAATTTAACCAGGAATTAAATTTAGCATCACCAATAATGGGCCAAGTAAAAATTACATGGCTCCTCAAGGACAAATATTGCCTACATCGTACTCTGGCAAACGTAATTAATGAATCTAACCAAAAAGAAGTAAGTAGACAAATAGAGATGGTGGAACGCTGTACCAAACAAATGACCTGAACTTCTCAACAGGAACCTGGACTATTATACAGAACAAAACATACTGGGAACTCTTTGAGATTAATAAAGGCCAAGGAAAAAGAACAACTAAAGACAGTGCATGATTCTTAAACAATACTAGAGATTTATTTAGTGAAACCTCAACGTGGACTGTGTATTAAATGATATATTGCATTGGTGTCAAATTCCTTGGTAATTCACGATTTGTGACTAAGGACAAGTCTTTGTTCCTAAGTAACATGCTAAAGTACATGGATGAAACAGGATATCAAATAACTTTCAAAATAGTTTATATACATACATATGAATGAATATTGGAGGAGATATAAAGTAAAAAATGGCAAAATTTTCAGAAGTGATAAATTTAGATGAAAAGCATATGGATATGCATTGTACTACCTTCACAACTCTTGCCTAGTTTAAAATCTTTCACTTAAAAAATGGAGAAGACAGAGGGGAAAAAACCTGGACACTGTAAAATGGTTGGTCACAGCATGGGTCAAAGAAAACAGTAATGCAAAGGGCTATCTGGTTGTAATCACTGCTGTTGTATTCCTAAGCTCCTCCATGGCAGGGCTGGGCCTTAGCTAAAGGACAGGACAATCCAGAAAGTGCTTTTCTAGTTTAGAATAAGTCAAGACACTTCAGACCCAAAGAGATTTGTGTGTTCCTGTAGACTTAAAATAAGTATGATTCAGCAAATGGACAATTCGTGTGTTATGCAAGCCAATGAAACACAGCACACAATCTACAATTGGAGGTGAGTCATCCAGACAACATTTGACAAGGAACAGCTTGCTGGGTATGTGCAGAGAAGCTGGGGAGGAACCCAATCCCGGGTGTTGTGGGTGGTCTTGGGAAGAAGGACTGCGTTGGACCATGAGAGAAGGGAATCCAGAGGGAGATGGAAATGAAATGTAAAGGATACACTGATGAAATATAGCATGGAATGTCTGCAGGGAAGCAAGATGAACCTAGTCTGATGAGAGCTGAGGAATAGTGGAAAAGTACCTGCAGCCAGGTGGGCAGGTGGAATAATATGCAAGTTGACAGGCGGGGCATGGTGGAGCCAGAGGATGGGACTAAGAAAGATGGGGCCATAGACAAACTTTAAGTGAGAAAGAGTAATGAGAACAATGTCAGCAATCACTAGATTAACAGGAACAAAAACTCAGAGAGCTAAAGGATATCTCTGCTTTAATGTGGCCATGACTCCGAAAACATTATTTAGTTGTCCTTTCTCTTCAACCAGACCACTAAGAAAAAGTCCAAACTGACTACAGAAACATTCAAAGACCTGAAGCATTCTTTATCCATTATGAAATTAGCTCATCTGAAAGTCCATTTGGAGTTCTTTTGCAAGCTTTTCATATCAAATCTGAAAGTGTGAAGTAGAAAATATTATATAAAATAAGAAGACAAGTTATTGATCTGAGCTATGTTCCTCAGGACATGCAAAATTACTTGTTACCAGATTTAAAGAGAAAAACTAAGTAAATAAAAATTTTTAGTCTTTCCCTTTTCAGTGACCAACGGTGAGACTGTTGGCCACGTGGATCCAACAAAATCTCATTCAAATGGATTTTCATGAAAGAGTGAGATGACAAGAACTAAATGTAAATAGCACTAAAGCCCCAGGAAGCTGAAAAGCAAGCAAGCAATAGGGAAAATGTGTTCTCAGTGGTCAGAAGCAGCAGTGATTCTCAGCAATTCCATGCTCAGCTTTTCCTGAAATAACAAACTCTTCAAAGACAGAAGTCGAGTACACTCTGAGCTCTGATGGTGATGGGAAAAGTCTCAGCCAGGAGTGGTGGGAGCTGACTAGTCAGATTTGGCAGACATCAGCCTTGGGAATAAAATCAACAACAAGCTTTGTATTTTAAGGAGGCTGCTCTACTGTGTACCTCAGAAAAGGGTCTTAGACAAAGGTATTCATGGCTATTGTCAAGAGTCTGACTGGAAAGGGCAGTTGTCTCAAAATAATCAGCCCTAATACCAAACTGTCCTTTAAGTTTTCCAAACTCTGTTGTCTATTTAATTATTTTCTATTAAATTTTATGTGGCGATGGCGGGTAGAGAGAGGGCTGCTGATGGCAAAGCTGAGCCTCTACAGTCCACTTTCCCTCTGAACAAAACCTTGGAAGCTGGAAGTCATGTCAGGCCCACGGTCACCAAAATCAAATCCTGCATCCAGCTGTGACCACATAAGCCAGGGCTTCAAAGGAAGATCTCTTATTAATATTTCCCAACTCAGAGGCTGCACGTATACCCCATGTGCACTTACTACTTGGGCGGGGGTCAAGAACTTCCTTATACGGTACTAATTAAAATATATTTTCTTCACTCAGTTGAATCTTAAATCTAGTCTAAAATATTATAAAATAATTACAGAAAATGCAACTACCCGTGAATCTTTTTTTTTTCTTTTGTGGTTGTTGATATGTTGTCTTTCTTTTTTTTTTTACTACCAGCAATACCAATTCTAGACCACAGGAATTAGCGAAATCTGGTCGTCCTTAAATCTCAACCAGGCATTTGAAGCTACTCATCCCGGAAATAAGGAGTAAAAGTTTACTAAAGGAAAGGATTGATATAATTACTCCAAGTTTTTGGTATAAAAAGCAAGAAAGGTTCTCAGGATGGTCTGGGGCCCTCTGCATGTCCTGAGACCCTTGCACAGAATCTATGAGATTAAGCCATCTAAATAGAAATAACACTTTTCTCAACCTCCCTAATTCTACAGTAGAGTTCACCAGCAGCTTCCTGCCACCTGATGATGTCATCACCCTGTGCTAAAGAATCCTGTGTATATATAAGTATTCTTATATTTCACAAACTCATCATTGCTCTTAACAAATCCCTGTTTACTGATATTGCAGTAAGCTTTGATACACATGCTAAAGCCTTTTGGAATTCTTGATGCTTTTAAGAATATATGAAGTCTCTGAGACCAAATTTTTATAAGAGACAGTGGTTTTATTAAGAGAGACTCTACATTTGGAATTGTACTAAGGTCATAACTTTGCAATGTGACCACCCAAGCAATAGCACATTTAAAATACAAGCAAAAACTAAAACTTCTTTCAGTCTTTTACTTGAAGTGCTGGAATCCTAGCAGTTTTCCACTCTTCTCGGTAGCCTGGCCTTTCCTCTCAGCAAGTGAGTTTGCCAATTCTCTTGGGGAGATTTTCTGCTTTTGCAAATAAATTATTTTTTCTCAAATCCCACCACCACAGCCACTCACAGGGCTCTTAATCACACACTTCCTTCCCTACTGCTTAACTTCTCCCCATGTGGTTACACCTTTACTTCCTCACTCATTTTTAATTGTTTTTTACAATGTATCTTCTTTTTTAAAAAATTCAAGTGATTCACCCTAAAAGATGGGTATTGCCGTCTCTCCTACAGTGTCTTTTCCATGTTACCAGCCTGACAAACTGGGCCTCACACATGAAGCCATCAGCTGGGCCTGCTTGGTACCGTCTCTGTCAGGAGAAGAAGGTCAGGGCTCAGGCAGGATCTGAGACAGCCTCTTGGAGATCAAAGGTCTTTTATAGAATTTCAACCCACTAAGATGAGATGGTGAGATTTATATATATTTTTCTTTCCCCCATAACGAGCACAGAAGACATAGTTAATAATAATGATCAAGTCAACTAGTAAGTGAAGGATTATTAATCCAGAAATTAAAATTTTAAAACAGAGAAGAGGGGGAAGCAAATGAAAATAAACTGCCTATTTACCATTGACTTGTCATAATGCATTAAATCTCATTTTGACCTTCCTGAAGGCCAAACGGAGAACAGGAAATAGGGCAGCACGGCACCTTCTTTCCTCCACCACCTAAAACCAATTTTCATTACACACTAATGTTCTCCTCAGAAGTTCAAGTGTGAGTTTTCCGTTTGGTAATATATTACAAACTGCTCAAGATGCACCTGAAGGCTGGTGGAATTTAGGAAGGACCCCAACACTTATTCCGGAAGACACAGCGGAGCGTGGGCTTTCTCTTGCTGCCACCTTTGCTCCCTCCAAGAAGATTTCAACAGCAAAAAACAAAGTCATCACCTTATCAAGAGAAATCAGAGAAACTTCAGAGAATTCAGTTTATCGAAAGGAAATGCACTGAGACTGGAAAAGTAAGGTAAACAGTAAAGGGTATTAGAAAGCAGAGCTGAAAATTAAGGGATTTCATTCAACTTCTTTCAATATTTTGCATGCAATTTTTCTCAATTCTTTTTACTATTCCACACTATTGCTAAGCAATCTATTGATACATATTCATACTTAATATTCAAAGTAATACATTTTCAAGCATTGCAACATCTGAAAGATACTAAATCTTCTAGACCTTCACTGTACACATTGATAAGCAGAAAAGAAATCTGATACCATGCTCTTCAGAGACCCTACCACAACCAATAGCAAACTCTATTTTTTTCAAAAAACATATCACTTATAAAACATGTACTATCGTTTCTCTAAATATTAGCATCTTGTTAACTCAAACACAAAGTGACCCCAAAATCCCAATTTCTGCCACTAAAATTGTTTCAGGGTGTGGAATGTAATGAAAAAATAAACGGCAAACTTTATTCACAAATATAAAAGCATGTCATCATGTAGAAAAGCACAGATTTTTTTCAATTCAATGACCTTCAAATAGGAAGGAAAAAAATTCACATCATAATAGTATATGGTGAGGACCTATTCTTCTAATTAATGTTGCACAAACAGTTTTGTGAAAAGTCTTATCTGGGTGAATATTAGCATACTTTTATCATTATCCACTGACTCACCAATGAAATGTCTTCCTTCTGCATACTTCCCAGAAAACACTGGGGAAAACAGAAGAATAAGCTTACTTGCAAGCCCTATTATGTGTTAGTAACTCCATATGTATCTCTATAAAGATCTCAAAACATCTGGCAAGTAAGCTTCACCTCCTGCATTCACAGATAAGAAAACTGACACTCAGAGGTGCAGCTTGCTTGAGATCCTATGAGTAAAAAGAAATCAAAATTCAATTTTGGGGAGGGGTTTTGGCTCAGTGGTTCTGCTGCTTGCCTTGTGAGCACAAGGGCCCGAGTTCGATGCCCTGAACTACACACACACACACACACACACACACACACACACACACACACAGATTCATTTTCAGGTCTGCCTAATTCCAAGAGCTCATGTTATTCCTCTGCATTGGGCTACCTCCTGGAAGCAATCTCTTAGTCTGAAGGGCCTTTCCAGAAAAAAAGTATGTCCTGAGAGAACAATGCCCCAGAAATACTAATTGTGAAGGTTCTCTGAGCACTTTCCCCTGGCTTTCCCATGAGTTCAATAAGTTCTGCTAGTGAAACAATATAAGAAATAATACTTTTTATTTTCAAAGGAATTTAGAGAACAAAGCCCATCCTTAACTTGATCTTTCATCGTCTTTGCTGGAATTTATGTTAAAGTAAAAGCGCAGCCACCAGATTTTTATAAATGGATTGGCAAGGATAAAAAAAGACTTCGGTACTAGCCTGTTAGCAAGATTGTGAAGTGCCTGAGTCCCCAGAGTAACCCACAGGGTAGGCCTTTCCATCCATCACAAACCCAGACCTCTGGGCAGGGGGAGAAGTGAGAGAGGATGCATTTGTTTTGGGCAATGATTTGCACTTTCTCTGCTGTTCCTAATGGCAACTCCAAATCAAAGAAAAATAGATCATGCTTAGCACTTCTGATTTTTAAAATGTGTGTAAAATTAGATATGTGCTTTGTTTGAAATATGGGGTTTAAAAATATCTGGGAGGCAATCCAAAGGAGAAGTTAATATAAATTATCTCCAGACAGTGGGATTATCAATTGTGAACTCTGTCCTCCTAAAAAAGATAAATTATTTTTTAAATAATAAAAATGTCTATGCAACATATATCATATATTAAATTTTCAAATTTTAAAAAGAGTTGTAATGAGAGAGGGTAATGGCTTGACTATCCAAAACAGCTGCTTTTCTGATGGGTCCCTGATACGTGGGGGAATGCTGAGGTTAAAAAATCACAACCTACACTGCCACTAAGATGTGCTTGTTGAACATCCAATGCGACAGAAGTTACATGTGTCTTCTTCTAACAAGGGTCTCTTTCCAGTTTCATCATCAATTTTAAAATTTCTAAAAAATTCTCAGTAAACATACCAGTTTGTTTCTTCTAATGTGGTAAAATTTAAAAATCTGCCTTCCTTTTGTCAGCAGGAATGGCACACTGCACAGCTGGTTAATTTACTAGCATCACCTTCATCCCTCTGACAACACTAACTACTTTGGCTTTCACAAGATACATATTCGCACATTCTGGTTTATGGCCCAAATCCAGCAGCTCCCAGGTGAGGCATTTCTTTGAGTATTCATGTCAATCATTAACACTTAAAGACCAGGGTGCTGACCACAGAGTGCCATGAAACGTACTTCTGAACTTCCAGATCTGTGTGTACTTACCTTCTCCACACGGATTCTGAATTCTCCCAACATGCTGAACCCAGTAAGAGACTGCATTTCAGAGGGACCACTTCGTGATCACACAGGCAAGTGTTTTGAAAATGGCGAAAGTAAGAAAGCAAATGTTCAGAAACGACTTGAGAGATTTTACTAGCAGGTAGTTTATAAATTCAAAATGAGGAATGTTCCCTCTAAGGATGCCAGCTTGTCCGATTTTGAAAAATTTATCTTTGTCATTATTTTGGACCTTTTTACTGACTTCTACATTTAAAACAAAAGCTAGAATTACTCATGGCTAGAGTCACAGAACAGCAGAGCCAGCAGGGAACTCAGGAATTCTCCACTTCCAACTGCTCATTGTAAAAATTAGGAAATTGTGGATGGGATAGTGTAGGAGCCTCAGAGACTAACTCTCAAAATTGGTGGCACATGGGCTTCCAAAAATGGTTTACTTTGTTTTCTTTCCTACCCATCTCAGAAAAAAATGTCTATAATTTTTCGCTTTGTGATCAGACAGATATTTCCTAATAGGATATTTTACAAGTAAAAATAACTGTAATGATGACACATTCATTTATAATTAAATATGTCTAACAGTGTGAAGTTCACTTATGATTAAAAATAAATCAGTATATTATAAAATTACAAACACATAGCTTTATTTCCTCAAAGTCAGGTTCTATCTAGGGTGAGAAGTTTAAAAGAAAAGTTCCCAATCTTTAAACAATGAGGACAAAACACACACACACACACACACACACACACACACACACACACAAACAGAAAAATGGGTTACTCTGAAAGCTCTAATCCCATTCTCCTGATTTTGAGAATAAATACCAAAGAAATTCTCTCTGAAAATGCATTCTTTCTAATAAATTTGAGTTTATTTTACTGTGCTAAATTAACTTCTTAATCAACCTTTCTCTCTATCTTATGCCGTGAAGAACCAGCCTTCGCTGGGACACGATCTGAATGACATCATCAGGTAGATATCGAGACTTCACAGGAGATGCTGGGAAGGAATGAGTACAAAGAAGAGAAAGATACCGACTGGAAGGAACACAGAGAGACCAAGGTTAACTTCAGCAGTCTATTCTAATGCTTTAGGTATCCTGTGAATGTTGAATGTTCTGTTTCAGATCACCGGACCCTTACATTATAAGATAAAGATTATAAACAGACAAAAAGTAAAGACCAGGAGGAAAACAAGCCTCCAGAGATGAGGGCTGATTTGCCCCCTTTTACTGGAGTCATCGCGCAACTACATCCCTTAATGAAACCTATAGAGTTTCGTCATCGGAGCAAATTTCTGGATTGAGAGACTAGTTCAGTCTCACCCTTCTGTACTGGGAACCACAGTGGCCAACCTGGCCTGCCCTCTCCGGCATGACCTTTGGCTGCTACTTCTGAGCAATGGTCCCAAGGGAAGAACCTTAAGAATATCTGACTCACTTTCTATTGATAAGTAAACAAAGTGGTCTATGCACAGTCTAAGGCTGGTCTGGAAGTTCTCCAAGCTCCTTCTGCTGCCCCATCCCTGCCTTTTGAGATGCTTAGAGTCTGACCAGGGAGTTTCATAGATATGGACTTAACATGTATAAAATGAGAAGTAACTATTAAAAGACTAGGATTTCCTGGCCTCACATAGCTTTGAGAATTTTATTCACTTATTCACTCATGCAGGAGATGGTTCCTGTTTGTCCACTGAATTTAGCTGCTTTCCCTGCAGTGGCTCACAACTACTTTTGGAAAACCCACACAGCAATCCCCTTCAGACAGTGAAGTGCAGTGGAGACTGGTGGAGGTCTAGGTGGCATTTCAAAGACAGCACTGTACTGAACACAGGCTCAGTAGGAGGATTCAGGAGGCACAAGGAGAGGATCTCCAGGCAGAAGTGGGCAGTATCCTATGTTAATGTAGCTCTCAACTGTCACTGGACAATTTAGTCTTTTATTCTCTCCTTACAAACAAAAGCATTTCACTACCATGGATTCCTAAGTGCTATGGAACTCAAGCGGCAACTATTAAATGCTCTAAAAATATAAAATGCAACACAAATTCTAACAACCATTAACAACAAAACTCTAATTGCTGCTTTACTTTGAAGTGAGCCTAAGCCATTCAGCTGGGGGACAAACACAAATTGCCTGAGGGAGCGGGTAAAGAGCTATATAAGATTCTACTTTATAATGAGAAGGGAAGGAGTTGCAATTATTTCAATACTTAATAATTCTAACAAATTTATATGCATTCACTAGTCAGAGTGACAGAAACACAGCTTTATTCCTAAAGACAGAGTCTCATGGGCAATTAAGTAATCCACTTAGGCTCCTCCACTGATGACCATGCTGTTAACTGTGAATCCACATTTTTCCTTCTTACTAGTGTTGGAATAGAATAAATATCCTGATCTCACCTTGCTCTCTTACCACTAAAGAGAGCAAATACAATACTCTATTCATTCATTCATTCACCCAAATTTGTTCACTCACCCACACATTAGAACATTGTGGTGCTATGCATTTGTGATGTCCCTCCCTAGAACTGCCAAAACAAAGCATCACAAACTGGGTGGTCTAAAACAACAGCAATTTATTTTGTCACAGTTCTACAGGCTGGAAGTTCTGATATCAGTGTTGGTTCCTTCTGGGGGTCCCCTGGCAGACACAGTCCTGTGCCTCTCTCCTAGTTCTGGCACTTGCCACCATTTCTTGATGTTCCTTGGCTTGTAGCCTCATCCCACTAATCTCTGCGTCCATCTTCATATGGTCCCTGTGTCGGTCTGGTCTCCTCTTCTCAGTAGGCATCTATCATATTGGACTTGGACCAACTCTAATCACATACGACCCCATCTTAACCTATTACATCTATAAGTTACTAATTTCCAACCAAAGTAATGTTTGCAAGAACACAGTTCAACTACAACAGAGAGCATGTATCCCATCATGGAAGCCTTTGAACTACAAAGCAAGAGGCTATTACTGACGTCCAGCAGTTACAAAAAGAGACACACACACACAAGTCTGTCATCCTCGGTCTTACTGCAGGTGCAGGTTTAGGTTTGTGAGTTTGGCTATGACCTTATCAAACATCTTTACCTGACTTCAAGCTCCCACAGTACAGACACTCTGTCTGTTTTTGCACCCCACTGTATTCCCATATTCTGGCACAGTGACAGGAATAAAACTTTCAACAAATAACTGCTTCATGAATGCCTGAATAGATGAATAAATTAATTAGATACAGCAAGATTGAAAAAATTGATGTAGATAATAGGGGCGCAATGTGATAAGCCTACAATGAAGAAGAGAGAGGAGGAAGTAATTTATTCTTATTAGTAGGAGTTGTGGAAGTTTTCATGAAAGAGGAGGTATTTGAACTCGGTCTTTTGGCATCAGTGGGATTTTATAAATGAATGAGTGAAATTTAGTCCCTGCTGAACAGACAGTATAAGTAAGGCCTAGAGATACAAAGGGTGGTCTTTCGGGGACCTGTTAGTAGATCGGGTAAGCCAGAGAAAAGGGTATCCAAAGGGATGTGAAAACACTGGATGAAACAGGAAGAAAGGCAGGTCACAAAAGTCTATGAACCCGAGCTATTCTAAGTACAGCAAGAAGCCACTGAACCTTGTTGGGAAGGGAAGTGATGCAATCCTGCCTCAGCTTCAAAGGGAAAAAATACACAGAAATGTCTCACACGTGTGATCCTCTTTGTCCTCCTGCCCCAGTGAGAGTCCTTTTATTACTAAAAGAATACTTGAGTATTTTACATTTGTCTGTGCATCTACTATTAATTTCTTTAATTTGTCTGAGGAACTAAGAGCTGTATGCAAGTAATTATATTTAATGACTAGCTATGTGATTACGTTTATTATATGTAGTATATATTATTTATGAATTATATAACTAATTGCATATCTTTTACAATTAAAAGATCATATCTGAAAAGTAGTTAAATAGGATGATGTCACAGGTCCTCAATCTCTTCTCTGGAGAGCAAATCCTGGAGTGAAAGCCCTGGGGTAGGTGAATTAGCTATGAAAGTAATGAGGAAGATTCTCCTGTAACAAAGTGCTCCAACCTCCAAGTCGGGCCACACTCAGGTCGCCGCGCCTAGTAAAGCCGCACACCGGTGATATTCAGAACCGAGGTGGGCTGGATTGCTACTATCTGATGTTCTTCCCAGGGAGTGCCAGGGGCCCCACCAGTCACCCTGGGCATATAGACGGGTGCAGGTATCGTTACACTGGAATCTGAGGGAGATATGCCAGCTGCCCGTGGGCGTCTACTCGATATCCAATGAAAAAACGGGAACTTTCTTAATAGAAGAGCTACTTATCATGGTCTTCATACCTCCAAAAGTCTTTCAGAACCATTCAAGCCTTCATGGGAAGACTCCTCAACCATTCACCTATGAAAGGTTTCATTCTACGGAACTGTGGAGAAAGAGCTACCACATTGCCTCTGCTGGCAGATGAGAGGCTGGGTACCTGAAGAGAGTGCAGGGGACAGGATGGAGACAGCATGAGGGGAAAAGGAAACTCATCCTGTCCTCAAAAAGCCCTGTAAGACAGGCCCATCTTCTAGCTCACACTCATCTTTCTGTTATTTCAACTATGGGCCATCAGAAGGGCCAGTGCTATGTTTTTCTGTTCACATTGGTATTCAAGTTCTAGCACTGTGCCCAGCACAAAGGTAGGCACTGGGTGCATGTGTGCCAATGGGAGTGGGCTGCCAGGCAGCAGTGCCCCCACTCCCCAATACCTTAACAGCCTTCTCTGAGCTTGGAATGCTCACACATAAACAGTGAAACGAGGCCTCTGGGGCTACCTTTCCCATGGGACTGTAACCTCCCTTAGAAAGGGAGAGGTATTGCTTCTTTCTAGAATGGTTAGACTATCATTTAGAAAGCATCTTGCTCAGGGGGGCTTGGATTACTGCCATGATGTTAATAAACAAGAGGCCTGTACTGGAACTAGATCTGTCTCCACTCAAAACCTGTCTTTTTCAATATACCTCACTGTAGAGGGAAGGAGTATCCCATTATATAATTCAGCATGAATCTGGCCTTCTGCAAAGACTAAAATGCCTTTGGAAACAGGTTTGCTATTGTTTCCAACCTTCTGAGGTTAACCATGTGTTTATTTATTAGGAGTGTTTCAATTATTTATTGCCTGAACAAAATAAAACACAACATAATTTAAACATGAGTAAAAGCACATTTATCCCAAAATTCAAGTCTGAGTAAATATTTTCTAAAATATAGGTAGGTGTTTAATTACAAGTGGAACTAAATTTCTGCTAAAGAGAATAAACAGATAGACATAGAAAAATGTGAAAAAATGCAAAGCAAAGTATCTTAATTTATGAATAATTTAGCTCTCATTAGGAAATATTATACATCTCCTGTCAAGCCCTATTCTCCCAAAACTCTGGTCATACTTTTACAAAGACAGGGAAAAATAAACCTTCAAAAGGTAATTAAACCTGTTTCTTTATATGAAAGTGAATTCAAATGACTAAGAATAAACTTATAAATATCACAGTGAGTGCAAAAGAAAATTTATCCTAGACTCACAGAGCTCAAAATTACAGAGGAGGAATGCAGCTCAATAGAAAAGCACTCATCTAGTGATGTTGGCTGGTTACTGGTTGACAGGACAAGTAAATTTTAAACATCTATGTTGAACACCTGAACCAATAAAATGGATTCATGAGCAGTTAATTAGGGAAGCAACTTTATGAAAACTTCTCTTTAGCCTTAATCTTCTAAAGGCTTTCAACCAAAATCACTGAGATCTTTTTAGGCTACCAGAAATTAACAAGGAAAGTGCCATAAAAGACTATTAAGGTCTTTTTAAAAGCTTATAGCTGCCTTTTTCTACATGCAGATATCATCATGGATATCCCAGTGATGCCTTCCAACGCATTCATTTGAGAAGACAGGATGTTTTAGCTATCCTTTTAGGGCTATTAATCTATAAATTTGACATTGAAAATATTAGCCTTTACCTAATCTTGGAGGGTTGCTTAAAGAATCTTGGGAGATGACCGCAAAAGCATCAGGAGAGGACAATTCTCCCTGTGGCTACTCAGTATGTACTCACTCAACTGCTACAGCCTGCAAAAGAACCCATTCCTAGAAGTTAGCAGATCTCGTCTGATTATGCCTTTTCTATTCATCAAACCACACAACAAAAAGTCTCTAACTTCTTCCACAAGGGCCCATTATAGCTGAGCAGCTTACCTATATTCTTTAGCAGATGTACCTCATTTCCATTAATTTCTAATTTCTATCCTATTAGCTACAAAGATATTTTCACTTAAATTTTCTAAGTACCACGATGAATTCTAATATGTATTGTCTTTCATCTGTATATTAACTAATACAATTATATAAACTGCTGCTGTGGGATTTCTCTATAATGGCCCACAAATAAAAGATTACAACAAGAAGATAAGAAGGAAGTACACAGTGAAATTATCTATGAAGAGGGACAAAGAAACTAATTTGGCTACCTCACGATAAATTTCCTCGAAAATGTAATGTGGAAAAAACTGCCATCTCATTTTATGACATCTGAAGAGGGAAAATATTTTTGGTTTCAATACCATCTAAAAAATAAAATTACCACTTAATTCTATATTGCCAAATTTTCTCATCATTAAGGTTTCTTTCCAGATCTAGGGCTGTGGCTTATAGTATAGTGCATGCTTACCATGTCCAAGGCCATAGACTAGCACCAAGTTAAAAAAAAAAAAAGTTTTTCTTATCAAATACATGATTTATGAAAAAAGAACAAAAAGTTCAAAGAATTATTTATAGGTTTTGGTTAAAAACAAAACAAATCTACCAAACCTGTTATTGGTCATCTAACAAAATATTAATAACACCATGTGGACACACTTATGCAGAGTAATGTCACATGACTCTCATACTTCTTAGAAAGTTTTGCTGCCTTCACATGACTTTCTAATAGAAAATGCAAGGAAACAGCATCATAAAGAGGCTGTCAGAGAAAAGAAGAGTGTTTGGTTGCCAATATTCTCAGTCCAACCTGGTCTACCTAGCAGAAGACTATTTCCTCACCTCAACATAGCAGAACAATGGGACCTGCAAGTCTAAAGTGTCCTATTCCAACCACAGACGCCTTCGCAGTGAAGCAGGGTGTCAGATGGAAGGCCAGATACCCAGAGGCTGTGACATCTGTAGCCAGAATCATTCCAATTAAAAGTAGGAAAAAAAAATAACAATGATTTCTTAAAACCCTACATATTAGTGAATTGGAAGGAGGGAGAACAATAATTTCTTTGGTAACAGCTGTGCGGACTGAGTTTTTTTTTTTTTAATCACTCATATACCTTCAAAAGCACTCAATTCCAACTGTTGGGCAAATCCAAGAAATTCAAGACATGTGAATGAGAATGGATGTGCCCTTAATTCCCAAGGTCAGAGACAGCATCTGTTGTTCCAGAGAACAAGAAGGGCTTTCTTTTGCTGCTTAGTTTGTGAGGTTAAAAAAGTAAACAAAGTGTTCTAAATGATTCTTCCTGATTTTAGGTGGTATAAAATAGAAAAACCTACATAAAGCATGACATATATTCAGGTTTTGATATCTGAGTTGCAGGGATGAAAGGAAGGCCATGCTGTGATTTTTAAAGCTGAAGGGAAAATTCATTTTCATACCAAGTCCCCCTGATGCCATTTGGCCATTAAATTATTCAAGGAATTTCTCTGCTTATAAAGATTAATAATATCAACCCAAGCCATTTCTAAAAGTACTTTCTCCTCCTGTAGGAAACAGATGGACTACAGCAAAACAGGCTCTCATATTACAGGCAGACAAAAGGATTTCAGATTACCAGATTAATACACCAGGCAGGGAGGGAATGACAGACACAGCAAGCTATAAAATCACTGACAAATAAAACCAAACATTCCTCATAGCCACCATTTTTAAAATAAACATCATTTGGAGCACAGTGTAATTCAAATTTACCTGTTTTACTCTTGAACACAGCTAATTAGCATAAATGTCAGCTCAGATTTAACCAAAGACTGAAAATCTAGTGAAACCTTGTTAAAAACCCATTGGTGTTGGGGACAAAGACACCATCTGCTTTCAAGGATTTGTGTGTTAGTAACACATGTATTCTAAAACTCTGGGAATGTGGGTTGAACCCATAGTGTAATTAGGGTGTGGGATTTTAGTGTACATTTACATTATAGGACTATCAACATTGTTTGAGAAGATATTCATACTCCTACAATACTTAAACACTTCATATTTATCAACTCTTTCATAGGGAAAAGATTTCCGAAAATCTGAAAGTGTAAATATGAAAAGCTTATACTGACATTAAAAATCACAGATGAATTATATTTGCATATTCACCATAGCAGGCTCAGTGTTTTCTTATTCATGAATATCTCTTATAATTAAATACTTAACTAATTTTAATTACACAAATAATGCAAGAATCACTCTCGCTTACAATCACCAAATAATTCAGAGAAAGGTCAAGTGCCCCCTCTTAATTCCATTCTTAATTCTCATAGGTAACTTATTCTTACCATTTAGTAAATAGTTCCCAGAGTTTCTTAGAAGCATATATAAAGTACATCATTTATACATGTGCTTTATATATAATGTGCTTTTAAAATATTAGGATTATGTATATTTTCTACATTTCTCTCTCATCATTCTAAATTGCTAAGAAAATAGTCAAATGTAACATGAAAGCTTGGTACTACTTCTACCACACATACACAGGGAAACACATGGCCAAAGTTACTACAAAATTAAACTACTAATTAATGTCCCTTTATCCCTCATCCTGAGTCCAGAGAGGCCATAAGGCAGACAAAACAAAAATGACCTCTTTCTTCATTAAAGCTCTAACTTTGGCGTTGTTAGAGTTTTTCGGTGGAGATGCACTGCACAACTCTTCCCAGTGGGCCAAATCTGATTCTCCACCTATTTTTATGTAGCCTGTGAGTTAAGACTGGTTTTACATTGTTAAATGTTTTAGGGGAAATTGTTGAGAAGGAAGCAGCATTTTATGATATGAGAAAGACGTAAGAAATTCTTCAGTGTCCATACATGAAGCAGGATGGCAACACAGCCATGAGAACTCCTTTGCTCACCATTGTCCTTGGCTGTTTTCATGTTTGAAGGACAGCAGTTGACTTGTAACGAAGATTGTATTTCCAAAAAGACCAATATTTATTGTGTCTCCATTACTATAAGAAAGTAACTGAGAGAACTGACTTAGAAAAGATTTATTTTGGCTCACAGTTTTGGAGGATTCAGTCCACAGCTGATCACCTCCATTGCCTTGGGCCAGTGGTGAGTCAGCATATCAAGGTAGGAGCATGTAGCAGAGCAAAATAGTGCTCACCTCATGAGCAGGAAGCAGAAGAAAATGAGGAAGGGGCTGAGGTGCCATAGTTCCCTTTGAGGGCACACCACTGGGTCCCACCTCTTAAAGATTCCACCTGCTCCCTTCAATGCCACTTGGGAACAGAGTATTTAACATCTGGGCTTCCAGGGCCATTCCAGATTCAAACTGTAGCATTTACACCTGGCCTTTTACTGAACAACATTTGTTTTAGGACACAAAATTTATTTTTCTAATATCTTACATCTTACTCATACTTCTTTTCCTTATAGTCCATGGGGACACTCTTTCAATGGATAAAAATGATCAGAAGTATGCAGGAGGCAGTAAAAATTCTCTCTTAATATAACCCGATAAATAGGTAATTTGTACACAAAGTTCCTGCTTCTCTTTAGACCTCCAGAAAACTGCATTAGTCCTAGGGAATTATTTATATGACTATATGTTGGTAGTCATTGCTTTAAAACTCTTCAAATTTAGTACTTGACATATTTCAACCTAAAAATTTTATCCTAGTACTCATCGTTTGGTGCTCCGTGCACAAGCTAGAACACACGGGTGCTGAATGTCTCAGGTCTTGCTACTCTTTCCAGCCCAAACAATATGTATGGTGCTTGATTTTTTGGTACTTGTCAATTCTCTCAGAACTAATTAATGTTGAGTAAGAAGGCACCACACTACTCCGCCACAGGGTGTCACAGGTTCCATTGCTCTAGTCCAGAGTATATTTCTTCCATCTGCCTAATGAGCACATAGTCCGATGATAGCAAACCCACAGCACATGTGCCACAGTGGGCTATTTGTATCTTTGAAAGCTCTGTAAGGTTCACCATCACGGATCCAGGTAATGACACTTCCAGAGTCAATAGAGGGATTCTCTCTGCCCTCGGGGACTCCCAGCCCACTCTGTTACAGATGTGAGCACCTGTGAAAGTAAAGTTCAGGGGAACAAATACAGTCAGAGCAAGGAGTTGGATTAGACAAGGCTGGAAGTAATTTCAGTATCTTCATATTGTTCTTTAGAAGCTATGAGTTAAAGAAAGAAGTATTTCAGACTCTAAGATGAGATCTCAATCAAGAGTGCAACTAACATTGGTGTTAGTACTTTACCCCCTCAACAGATTCAAGTTTAAATTTCATTTCTATGTTTCTAATCCAACTACTGTTCCCAAGACCTCCACAGAAAACAAAAATGAGACAACCAATTACTTTAACAATCTAAAAACCATCCACTGGCATTTTTTAAAAAAACGCACCCGGCTTCATTCCACAGTGTAATCCTAGCAGTGATTGCCAGTGACAGCTGGTCATTCCCAAACACAACGTCATCCAAACAAAAATCAACATTATGCTTTTTTGTACACCTGAAACCCACACATATGAAAAATGCAAAGAAGAGGGAAGGAAGGGAAAAATGATTTCAGCAATACTCTACAATCTCCTAAGAAGAATGTAGGTAAACTCTAGCTTCTTCAAGGCTCTGTGCCTTTAAAGCTTGAATTTATTTGAATAACTGAAGTTGGAGGACATTTAAATTAGGCCAGAGTCTCTCACTCCTATGGGCTTCCTTAGTGTTCTACGTTCCTGTTGATTTCATAGAGAACTGAACAAGCATAAAAGGTCTCTAGAGCACAGCAGTAGCTGGAATCTAGGACACAGAGAACAAAATGACTTTGCTGCCACTAGGTCTCTGTTACTTCCACACAGAAGGCTGGGTGAGCCTGTTTAGTCTGGTTGGATCTGACTCTGTCTGCGCTGGGGTCTCATTAGAACCAGAGTAGATGGGGTCAGGTGTTTCTATTCACCTAATTGCCAGTAATTAGACGGGCTACCATTACCTACACAAAGAACTCCTGGGTAGTTAGGGAGGGATCCTGACTCACCAAAGATTTCCAGAGAGAAAGAGACAGGCAGGCAGGTAGGCAGACAGACGAGACGAGACAGACAGAGATAGCCAGAGACACAGAAACAGAGACGGAGAGACAGAGAGAGAGAGAATGAATTGTAGTTAGCTCAGCTTTCAGAAATTTCAGGGTTTTTTTTCTCCCCAAAATATCCAGATATCATCTAGCTCCCAAATGGAAAGATTACCCTAATCTTTGGTGACAGGTCGGTCTGTTAAAAGGGAAAACTGACTCAGAGTGGCTGCTGTTGCTAACAGGTCAGCCTTTCTCCTTGCAGGCAGGGTGGAGAAATGGAAGATGAACACCAAGACAGGAAGAAGGAGCGGGTACCGGAAGGCACAGTGACAAAAATGAAATAGTGATGAATCCAGAGGCAAAGATGCCTTTCCAGATTAGGGGTGCATCTAAGGACACTGGACATCCTAGCAACCTCCAACTATCCCTTGGCTGTAATCAGATAAGTTGTGGCTGATAAAAATTACAGAACAAGTAAAACTTCACGATGCCCAGTTAATCTCATATTCCCGATAAGCTAACTTATTAATAGAAGTATATCTCATGACTGAGTGTTTAAATGGGACATACTTATAAAAAATTACATTTATCTGAGATTCAAATGTTTATACTTACCCTTGATTCAAATATACAACTTATTCAAATCTTACATAATTATAATTGTGGAACATAATTGTCCTAAAATGTTACTTGTTGTTTTCTAAAATTTAAATTTAATTGAGCATCCTCCATTTTATCAAGCAACTTTACTCGTGGCCACCAAAAACAGCCAAGGCCAATCCCAGTTTAAGAATTTGCAGCAGAAGATACCAATTCTCTCATTTGCCAGAAGACTACTTAAGAAAGATTTATTGGGGTTTTAATTCACTGATGTCTGCAGAAGGGCCAGGAGGTAAATCATTCAAGGGAACATGCTTTTATGGCTCATATAAAAAATAGGCAAACCATGATGACATTGAGGGGCTTTTATCAGAGAGCAAGGCCCAGAACGCTGGCAGTGTTGGTCTAAGCCCTGTCTTCTCTTCTGTCCAGATATCACAGTAACTGAGGTCCAAAAGATGCCTTGGGATCCTCATGGGTTTAATCTGTTTAGGTGTGTTCACTAAGATGGCATGTTATGTGGTGAGGGAGCAGAAGAGTTGGAAATGTTTCTAATATTACAATTATATATTTTAACCTCCTAAAAACATCATTCTGCTCAGAGTTATATATAGACAAAAAGGCGCTTGGCCACAAGTAATCAGTAAAATCAAGAGGAAAACTCAAAGACATTTGAATCAATCAATGCTTTAAAGTACTTTTAAAATTTGTTAGTCCACATCTTAAGTTTTATTATATAGTATACATGAAAAATAATTTGTCATCTCAGGCACTTGAATTACCTCTAGCTATCTTTCTAGATATTGATTCTTACTACAGAGTCCTGTAAGTAGACATACAAAAGAAGCAGGCCTCTAATCTACAAGCATCACAGTTTCCCTAGAAAGTGTCTTGAAAGGTTTACATCCATTTCATTCTCTTGGGAAAGAAAAAAATCCCCACTGATGTTCCCTAATTACTTAAGACTTAGATAAAACTATAATCAGCAGGTACAATCTATGCGCGTGATTCTCAGATACTGGCATGCAACCAATCCCCTCGTGGGCTGGCAAAATATAGATGATTGCACCCCATCCCCAGAATTTCTAATTCCATAGGTCTGGAATAGGGCTAAGAATTCACTATGTTTAAAATTTCCCAGATGTTAATGTTAGTGCTTCTACTATGGCAACGAGCCTTTGAGATTGGTCTTTTCATATCTATAAGTAATGATACTGTTAGATTCATTTGTACACATACAGTGCTTATGATTTGTCCTACCAAAGATGCAAAGCAGTGCTATACTTGAGGGTGTCCTTCTTTGAACTCACATCTTGTCTACTTACAGACTTCCAGAAAGTCCCTAGCTCACAAACACCATGCTTAGAATTGTCTTTTGTAGGATGTCTTCTTTGGCCTGTAAAAACTCCTGCCACCAATGACACAAGAGGCATCAGAAAAATAATGAATTTTAAAAGAATCTGTGGAAGGAATGAAAATAGGTCCAATATCCCTGGGATGACTCCTACCTTGAAAATAATTTTGAGAAAAATGAGGGCTCTGGTTGGAAATTATTCCTCGGTGTAATTTAGTTTCACCAGCTCGCTGGGGAAAACTAGGGTTGAAGGCAGAGAGGTAAGTAATCTCCAGTACAGGATACTGTAATGTTTCGGGTAGATCCGGGTGGCAACACACTAGAATCTACAGAACACTGCACTAGGTGTGTGGCAGGGATTACAGTCGGTTACCAATGCAAAGCCAGTGGTGTGTGAGGGTTCACCAGACATTTATTTTGCTTCCTCAGCACACAAGAGACTCCTTGTATCTAGAGGCTAAGGGAACAGTTGTACCCAACAGAATAGGGCAGAAGGGCTAGACTGAGCCAGACTTGGACCTCAAAATGGCCCACAAAGATGAATACTGTCTCTTCAAGACTGTCTGAGCAGCGGGGTGTAGGAGGCACAGCGTGACACCAGGATGACCACAGCACTGTTGGAGGAAGCTGCCCATACAGAACACTGGCCTTCAACTTTGCATGAGAAAGAAAGACTCAGTAGAAAATTGATCTCCTGAGGCTTGGTGTTATGTGTGACTGTGGCATAACTCTGCCTTCTCTAATTAATACAAGCCACAAAAAGGAAGGCCTAATGATTGCTCTTGCCCATCTTATCCAAACCAGACTCAGGTTCTACTCTGTTCCTCTGCATCACATAGAAATTACATAATCAATGGCTCCCAAACTTGACTCATAAAGAAAATCACTTGTTTAGAATAAGAATCCTAAACCCTATTCCAAACTACTGAATCAGAATCTCCCAGTGAGGCCACATCATTTTCTATGCATCATATAGACTGAAAGAATGTGTTTATTCAGAATTCAGATGTGGAAGCCGTTACCCCAAAGTGATGGTATCAGGAGTAGGGAGACAATAAGGGCTCTGCCCTTATGAATGAGTTTAGTGTGCTTGTAAAAGAGACCCCAGAAGGACCCTTACCCTGAAAGGACACAGTGACAAGACAGACGAAGAAGCAGGCCCTCACCTGTTTCTAAATCTGCTGGCTCCTTGATCTTGGATTTTCCCAGCTTTCAGAACTGCAAGCAATAGCACTTACTGTGTAAGCCACCCTGTTTAGGGAACTCTTATGATATCAGCCGAAGTGGTTTGAGACACTGTAAAAGATTTATCTGCCTGGGACTACAATGAAGGGTCCCTTGCAGTGGGCAGCTCTGCCTCTATTCTGAGACTTGGTAATGTATCATCAAATTATGTTGAAGTGAGGATTTTCATTTATGTGCTAGCAAGAATAAAATATTCAAGTGTAATACATTTAATTAATTTAAAAGCTTCTTTTTAAGATGATGCAATAATTGGCATAATGCCGAATGCCTGAAATACATATCGATGAGAAGCATTTAAATGTTCAATTAAAATGATTTGAGTTTTATTGCTTGTGAGAGAGATATTTAAATGTGTAAATGGGATTGGCTCCCCATCCTCCACAACTCAGAGATAGTTGCTGCCTGCCTTTTCCCCCTAAAGAAGTCTCTCTGTTCCTTGAGGATTGTTGCTGGCAGACAGCCATGGAGAAGGCCTAGGCTGTGGACCCTGTCCAGACTGCCACTTCCTTGTTTCTCAAATACAGCAGCACCACCCACCTCAGGACCTTTGCACTTGCTATTTTTTCTACAATCTTCCTCCAGCTGTCTGTCTGCCTTCTTCCTATATATCTCTTATGTTTCTGCTCAAATTTCACACTCTCTTGAGGCCTTCTCTGAGGCAAGAACCCATCATTACTCTCTCTCCTTATTAAATATCACTTGTTTATTTGCATACTCTTTGTTTCCTTCATTCATTCATAAGGCTTGGCCCTTACTAAGTGTTCAATTCAGAAGAAGGTTTCATGTTATTTTTTTTAAATGATTAATATTATGGTAAGGATTTTTCATTATCTCATGAGGTATTAAGATTTGTCAACATTCATTCAGTTTAATTATCTCCCACTGATATATTTCAAAACCATATATTTTTTCATATCAAGGGAATGTAGTCAATAATGTCAGGGTTTCCAGACAGAGAAATGTGTCCGAATCTCACATCTTTCACTAATGAACTGTGTGTCCTTGAGCCATTTAACTTAAATTCTATGAGCTTCAGTTCCCTCATATCTAAAAGGGTAATTAAAATTCCAACTTTTGAGGTTGTTGTGAAGATGAGAAATGAACAAGTTAAAATCCCCTGAGCACACAGTGGGCCCCACAAATATTCTATATAAGTAGATGGCAAAAGAACGAAAATAAGAGAATTAATGTCTCCTCATTTATGCTAGTCATTAGCTAAGCATCAACCACTGTGAATGAAAAAAGCCTCGTAAAGTCAATAAAACATGAAGGGAAGTCTAACTCATTTTTACAATATAGTCCTACGTTCTGCTATTTTTGATTCCTATGAACGATTGAAGTTTCAAGGAGCTGATTCTGCAAAGACTGTTAAAAGCAGTGGAAATTTTCTTTGCTTTTCTTCATGGTTTTCAGCTTTGAGAGATAAGAAAACAGACTTTAAGTTATAAGAATCCTTTGAAAGACCCCTGGCAGCAATAGTACAGTGTGAAGTTCAGAATCTATGCAATGTCAGAGGTTGCTGCCTATGGCCAAAGTGGTTTTTAATTCCACTCAATTATGCAGCTTCCATTAGGCCTGACTAATGCCCTAAATAGATGATTCTGATCTTCACATCTGAAGCTTTGCAATAACATAATTCAGAAGGATCTTCTCCCTTCTTAGGCAGCATCAGCAGATATGTCTAGGCACAGGTTTTGCCAGGAAGGACTAACTGCACTGTTTCCACTCAGGATAAATGTGTTTATTGGATACTGATATGCAGAACAGTTAAGTGCCATTGAATCAGACTGCGAAACAGCTGAAGGGAAAAATATTTTCAGCTACTTTGGAGTATCTTTGTGAAGACCATTCCTTTCTTTCTTGTACTACAGTATTCTTTAACCAACTTAATCTACCTGCTATCAAAGATAAAAGAAAGAACGCTTATTTTCCCACAGGATTGCACATATATTAAGGATCGCCAACCAAACTGTCTCTTAATTTTCTTTTCTTCTCGTTCTCTTGCTGGCCTTTTGAAGATAGAGTGTATAGATTTTCCCTTACCTCAGGATATCAACTCAGGATGGCGGCAGCAGGATACTAATAACAAAAGACTGGGTTTTTTGTTTTTGTTTAGCTTTTCATGTCCTAGGAATTCTGCCTTATAAACTGGACTGGAGATGGGGACACTTTATTCTTAGCAAATTCTAAACTAGGCAGATGAGCAACATGCTCTTGGGTGAATATTATACATAAATTTCATCTTATATATAGTCCCACTGTATTTTCCAACTCCAATACAAGTGAGAACCACTGCTTGATCCTACAGTTCTACTATGCAATTTATGATCACAATAGAATCATGCATCCAGATGTTTATTTTGGATCCCTGAGTTACAGGACACATAGGAGCCCTGCCCAAAAAGGAATCGATGCCAAATGAGAGGATGGGACAAACCTGCTTGGCCTCATTGTAAAAGGAAGGGATAAAAGACATAGACCATCCACAAAATAACACACACACACAAACACGCGCGCACGCACACACGTACACACACACACACACAAATTTACAGGGATGACAGCTTAGTATCTATGACTAAATCTTCAAATTGAACAACATATGCTTCGAAACTGTGATGTGAAAAAAAAGATTTGGGACGATCTGAAACACCAGCACATGTCTGATCCTTTTCAGTTGCAAGCCCAAAGGGCTGTTGATGAATTCTCACTCCTCTGGTGACCAGCTCTCTCCCTCTGGGTAAAGAAAGAGGTCACTACGACAGAGCCTTACTTCAACTGAAAAATCCGGCCACTCCGTCACCCACAGTCACTCCAGCGCCCTTGCATAAATGGTTCCCACTGGAGCACACGTGGCAAAGGAAATCCTCTAAATATCAATTGCTGTCATTTCTTAATATTTTCTGTGATGGCTTCACTTGCTAAAATGACAGGGCTTATTATTTTTAGCTCCCAGCTTTGGTGAGTTGATCGGTCAAAACAAAGCATTAAAATAGCATCTACTTGGTAAATTGCATTTCAGATGACTACATCCTCAACACATATCCACTAAAGACTCAGACAAAACTGGCTTTTATGTGGTTAGCGAAGCTTGAGAAGAAATTATAAGCATCCATCTCAAAGAGGAAATACGAAGAATTTCTTTTGTCTCAAACACATTATTTTGACATCAAACTCTAAAGTCAGTCTATGAGAAATGATAGATTCATTTAAATCATTTTAGGACAAATAGTAAAGTTATGAGGTTCTTTGAATGCTCCATTCAGAATGTGTGAAAATGATTAAAATTCCAGTTAAATGTAGTACCTTAATAAATAAATAACTGAGAGTCTCATGTTTCATGGCTTTTTGTTGAAAAAAAACATAATTTTTTCCTTTGAAAACTCCTTTATAATAAACCTAAATCATTATGAAAAGTTATCCTGTGGTGATGTGAGCTATAGAATGTGTATTAAATTTTTTATTCTTATTTTAAAGAAGAAGCACAAGTACAGGGAAAACTGGATAGAGTATCCTGTAAATCTTTACTATCAGCTTTTCTTTGAATCTAGAAATACTCTAAAATAAAAAGCTCAGTTTTAGAAAAAAAGCAATTTTTCTTTATTGTAGAATCTTTGGAAAACCACAAAAATGTATGAATAATTTCATAGGTGTTTACCTATACTTAGAGGTAATTCTGTGTATATATGTAGAGATTCTGTTTTCTTTTGATTAGTACAGTATTTCCCCATGTTTAAACATTCTTCATAACATTCTTTTTTTTTTCGTACTGGGGATTGAACTCGGGTCCTTGCACTTGCAAGGCAGGTCACCAAACCGCTGAGCTAAATCCCCGGCCCTCATAAACATTCTTTTAAAGAGCCACATTCATTACATCATCTAGCTGGACCAAAATTTGTTTAATCATTATCCTACTGTGGAACATTCAATTTGTTTTTCAGTTGCTAGAATTAGCTTAACAAACAATATAGTTCCGCACAAAGCATTTTTCTACTTCTGACAATTTCCGGAGCTGGATGAACATTTTTAGATATGACCAAATCACTTTATAGAAAATTAACCTTTTTCTGAAGAAGCTGGATCACTCGGCACTGCCACATATGATAACCTCTGAACGCCTTCCGTTTAGCTCCTCACTTCCTGGGAAAAGCCTCAGGACACAGTATCTTCAGCGCATTAAAGTTGATGTCACCATGAAAGATGAGAACTACAGAAATGTCTCCATGTAATCCTCCTGCTAGCCAACCATCTCCTGATTCTGCAGCAATCAAAGGCCAGGTGCAAGAACCCAGACAAAGCCTGGTGCAATCAGGGCAAGAGAAGGATGAGTAAGACAAAGATTTTAACATGAGTGTGTTGTCATATTTGGGCCACGATTATTCTCAACAAGGGAAGGATAGAGATATCTGAATCTTGCCTATACTGATACTGGAAAAACCTCAACTGAGAGTAGCAATACTATTTCTCTAGGAGTTATGTGTAAATGTGAATCAGTGGCATTTGTCAGAACGACATTAAATCAATACCGGCTGGGTCTCAGGGGTGGAAATACTAGAAATCTGTGTTTCTGAGTTCCTCAGAAAGAAGAATGGCTCCGCCCAAGATGCCAATAGTACCATGACACGTTTTGATGTTGCTGTCATAATTCCTAGACCAAAGGGCCCACCTGATGGCCTTTAAGATAAATTGTGCTTGAAGACATTTTGTTTGACCCTAACAGGGAGTACATGGGGGAGGAAGATGTCTGTGTCTCCTTTTAATTTTAAATCCAAACATAATTAATTGCAGAAATTTTATGTGATATCTGGCTTCTCTCAAAAAAAAATTTTTTTTTTGTAAGAGCTGGCAACTCTAAGCCCTAATTCTCATGCTGACAGTTTGTGGGAAATGAGTACTAGCTGCTCCCTTTGAACTGACCTTTTCATTCTTTCTGAATTACCTGCCTGGCCCTATAGGCATCCAGATTTGCAACTCCATCCTAGGCAAAACTCTTCCAAAGCCAGATGTAGTGGCACACACCTGTAATCCCAGCACTCAGACTGCTGCGAGGTCGAGGCTAGCCTGGGTTACACAGAGTTCAAGATTAGCCTGAACTACATAGCGAGACCCGGTCTCCAAAAAAAAGACCAAAGATGTCTTCAATTGCCTAGCCTAGGGAAATCCTAGGAAGGTTCCAATAGTTCCCTTCTCCCTCCCCCAGCTCACTGAGTAGCTGAAGGAAGCCTTCTCATCAAAGACAGTTTTCATCCTGGTACAGTACATTCATCCCTTATTCAACATTTTTTCTCCTACCATAGGCAACTGCCCTGGACAACTCAGAAATCATCCTGAAAAACAATAGCAAGTCTTCACAGGCCAGTGTCTTCTTTCTTGCTCAACACTATCCCCTCTCCCAGACCACTCTCACCAAAAGAACCCCCAACCCTACTAGAAAGAAACTTCCCATGGGTCATCAAAAGCCTCAAGGGGCCCTGGGGACAAGAAAAAAGAAGACATGAATAACAATAATGACTCTACCAAACAAGTGGATCAGGCTGTGCCTTCCTTTAAACCCCTCACTTGACCTTGGCCTCATCACTTACTTCCTGTATATCCCAGCTTCCTTACCTGTAAAGCAGGGATAAACAGATATCCTTTCCAAGGTTGCCATAAGGTGTAAAGGAGATCATAAATATGAAAGTAGCCTTCCTGGGTCACATGGACAGGCTCAACTTATGTTAACCCAATGGGAAGCTAGTTAATAACAATTTTCCTCTATGTCTGACCTAACAGCTCCTGTCCTTGACAACTGCACCTGGGACAATAAAATATCAATTGCCTAAGGCCGAGGATTTAGCTCAGTGGTTCTGCTGCATGCCTTGCAAGCACAAGGTCCTGAGTTCCATCTCCGGTACAAAAAAAAAAAATCTCTCTCTCTATATAGATATCTATAGATATCTATATCAATTGCCTCATATGCTTCCAGGTAGATACAAAGCAACTTCAAGAAAATCAAAGTGTATAGACAGAGCTAAAACACAAGTACACAGTGCTTTGTCTAGTAAAATGTCTTCCCTGCAAAGGTTGGATAGTGACTACACTGATAGGGAGGAAGGTGAAAAGCTTAGGAAGGTGAGGAATTTAGGTTGGACTTCAAGGCCCACTGGAAATTCACCCAGAAGACAAACAGAGCAGAGGCCCTGCAGATAGCAGGACCTCTCTGCAAACAAAACAACAAAACAAAACAAAAGCATGCAAAAAATCCTGGGCCTGGCATTTGGGAGGAAAGCCAAGTGTATGTCATAACTAGCATACATAGCAACTGTGAAAGAGGGGACAAAGTCAAGTACCACATTGGAACAGGGCTGGAGGTGATCACAACTATGCATCCCATGACAAAACACTTGGGTTTTGTCCTAATTATCAAACTAAAGTACAAAGAAGAGTTTTAAGAACTCGAAGAATGGTTGCAGATTTAGTTTTTAGAAAGATTACCCAAGATCCCCTAAACACAACCCACTGTGACTGTAGGAGCTGAAGCTGCCATCACTCAAGGGACAAGGCGAGTGGAATGAGTACTGGAGAGGGATCATGGAGAGACGCAGGGAGTGATGAAAAAGGAGGGTGGCACAGGAAATAGCTTCTGGAAGAACTGGGGGGCATCAGAGGTTTGTCAGCCCACAGAGCTGGTTCATGGCTACACTAGGACATCCAGAAATTGCATTGTCCCACACGGATCTCAAAAATATAACACTCGAAGGCATGTGGAAGAGCATTCTAAAAATAGACTAGAAGCAATCTACCTTCCGGCTCATTTCTTTTTCTCTCTTTTAAAGATTAACCACCTGTAGGCTGTGCCAAAATGACAGGGAAGCAGCCTGGTGAGGTCCCGAGCAGGTGTTGCTGTTTACTCAACAGGCTTGACATCACAGCATTGTTTCTAGGTACTACAGCAAGTTTCTGGGCCTCAAACACTCCAGCAACTTCCTTAACGAGAAGCAAATTACGAAAGGAGGATAGACTGAATTAAATTTAAAATCCTAAACCTGCTTAGCTGATCTTTACCGTATAAGCTATTTTTTACCATAAACTGCTGAAATTCCTCTGATGACAAAACCTATAGTGCTCATGAGAGGTTACTGCTTTTTTCTTTCTTTTTTTTTTTTTTTTTTTTTAGACAGGGTCTCCCTTTTTAGTTCAAGCTGGCCAGAACTATGTAGCCCAGGTTGGCCTCAAACTCACTGCGATCCTCCTTCCTCAGCCTCCTGAGTGCTGGGATTACAGGCCTGTACCACCAAGCCTGGCTAGGTCACTACTAGTGAAGTAACTCTCAGAGTCTTTTTAAAGATAAATGATTAGTAATATGCCTCTCCTCTGTAAAAGAACAATTCTCCTAAAAGCCAATCACTAACACATTTCAATTAGCTTGGCTGATACTGGAAAATCTTTCTCATGCAAAATAGTCTGGAACAAAAACTAATCAGGAAAGGGTCACATTTTATTCATATTTCTTTCCCCAGGGGCAAGCATACTAGCATATTGTGGATATGCAATAATAGTTTGTTAAAAAAGCTAGACTAAAGAAAAATGCATAGATTGTTTATGAATTTGATAATGCAATGTCTGAATTTTATTATTTTACAATGAGGCACAATTTACATGTCATAAGATTCACCCTCTTTAAGTGCAGTTTGATGAGTGCTGACAAATAGATACAATCATGAAACATGCACCAGTTAGCCTTTAAGACTCCCTTTGCCCCTCAGTAGTCAAATCCCTCCTCATAGTCCCTGTCCATTGATCTGTGTTTCACCCTTATACTTTTGCCTTTTCTAGATTGTAATATTAATGAAATCACACAGTATATAGTGGAGATGGCTTCCCTTACTTAACCTAATGATATTAAGATTTGTCCATTTTGTTGAATGTATCACTAATTCATTCATTTTTACTACAGAGTAAAATTTCTATTCTATAGATGTAACAAGACTTATTGTCTATTTTCCAATTGAGGGTGCATGGGTGGTTCAGTGGTAGAATTCTTGCCTGCCAATTGATATAGAATTAGACCATTTACAACTTTTGGCTATTATGACTAAAGCCACTATGAACATTCAGATATATATTTTCATGTAGGCATGTGTTTTGTTTTGTTTTGTTTTTTATTGCTAAGTGGATTGCATTATATGAGAAGCAAATGAATAATTTTAAAATAAATTACTGAAATGTTTTCCAAAGTGCCTGTGTCAATTTACATTCTTTTTATCAACGTATTAGCGTTCCATTTGCTTTATATCATTGTCAACACTTGATATTACCAGTCTTTTAATCTCAGTCATACTCACAAAGCATGATATATCATAAGGCAATTTTAATTTGAATTTGCCTAATAATTATTGTGTATTTTCATATGTGCTGTTGGGCCAGTTATAGAGATGCTCTGGTGAAGTAATATCTTTTAATGGAAATAAAAACTACATTATTCATTTGGATTTCTCCAATACATCTCGAATAATATCCATAAACAACCTTGTCAGTTAATTAAGACTGACAAAACAGATTTGTTTCTCTTTTATTTTTTTTTCAAGGAAAATTTCCTAGAATAATTTATATACCTTTTTGACTCCTGGAAGCTCTTAACCATTTTCTTGCTCACTTAAGGCCTTTTTTCCTCAAACCTTTCTGCTACTGCACTTAACAACAGAGCACATCCGCCATCTCCTACCAGCTCACTGGGTGCCATTCTTTGAAAATTTAGGTCTGTGTTTTCAGGTTTCCCATCTGTCTCCTCCCTCAGAGGCCACTACTAACTTGTGTTTATTGTTTTTGTGCTCACTTAAAATGGCCTCCTGCACCACCAGCTGCTGTAATCTGCTGCCATGTGACCAATTAGCCACAGTTCTATGTCCATTTAAAAATAAGTTTCAACAGCTCAAAGCAAAGGCCTGAAAATCTCTTCAAGAATTAAGCCAATAGGGTCCTCTGCAGCATTCAATAACCTACATTTTATAGCTCATTTCCTAGTCAGGGCTGTTTGAAAGAGAGGCGAAGTCAGTCAAGTGTCCTCCACTTCTGTGAGGGGAATCTCTGTCAGCATTTCTAGATATAAAAGAAAGCTTTGGGGGACCTACCCATCCACTCTGAGGGATCCCAGAAGTGTCCAGTATTTTTAGTTCCATGGACAGAAATGACACCAAACAAATATCATATTTGAGGACAGCAAAGTGGGGTGGAAGTAGGGTTGGTGCTGTAGTGCAGTGTCCTAAAATAAGTTTCCAGTTTTCCTTTTTGTTCATTTTAACAGCACAACTCCCTTTAGAGAGAGCCTCATGTTCACTGAAACCCTTGGGGTTTGATAAACACAAGGCTTTGCCCCTGTTTGTGGGGGCCTCTGTCTGCTAACATAGTTCCAGCCCTTCCCAGAAATGCCAATGGCCTCACATCTCTGAGTCAATGGCTCATCTGTGAAATGAGGATAACAGAGTGAGAAATGCCCATGTTAGCGTATCCTGTGCCAATCAACATGAAGAAGAATGTGAAAGTGCTCTATAACTATGAGTACATGAGGCAAGAATTATCATACCTCAGAGGGAAAGAAGCCTAAATTATCTAATGTCCACCACAATCCAAGGCTCACGCAGAAAACTCCTATGAAGGAAAATAGAGACACACATACTTCCACCTGGGCCAAGGACAAGAACCTCACATTGAGAATGGAGCTTCAGTCAGTACTGAAGTGGAGATGGAGGAGGGTGTCGTAGGAAAGATGATGTCATACCTGTAACGAGTTTGGCTCTGGCCTCGTGCCCACTTTGATAATAGCCCTGATATCAAGCTTCAGACAGTGCCTTACAGAAGCCGATTCTTATTTCTACCCGTTCCCCACACCTAACTCTACCTTGAACTACAATCAACATCCTGCTTCTCTGGAACCAGAGTTTCAGGTGGCTTTTGTCAGTCCCCATCGATGTAAGATTTTCCTCATTATAATATAAATTTTGTAAGGGAAAAATCCAGGTTCTTTTGTTCCAGGAAGTATCCTAAGCTAGCACTGAGCCCAGCATAGAGTAGGCCCGGGATGAGTGTTTTTTGAACAGACAACCCCTTCAACTGAAATCCCTGGAGGGTGATGGTCCTGCTGCTGCTAGTTAGGCTCCTGATATTTACACGCTCTCTTCCCAGTCTTAAGGCCATATGAGTGGATATCTTGGGATACCCCACAGTTTCCTGGGTCCCCTGATGCCAGGTGACCACCAGAACCTACCCTATTGCTGTAATTTTCAGGGCAGGGCTTCTGGCAGAACCTGCAAGGTGTGTTTGTTGACACAAACCAGTCCATGGGCCTGTTTGGTTCTGTTAATTAGTCTTTGCCTAGTTATATCCACATTTTTTTACCTAATTATGTACAAAACTATGTAAAATTTATCAAGATATATATTCTAAGATGTTCATTTCTACAAGAAGGTGGAATGAACAAAACAATTGTTGGGCTGGGGATTTAGCTCAGTGGTTCTGCCGCCTGCCTCAAGCACAGGGTCCCAAGCTCCATCCCCAGTGATCAAGAACAAAAAAACAAAAATGTTAAGGTAAAGTGCTGAAGCTACAAGTAATGGGCTTTAAATTTGCCATCAAAATACTCTAAAGAACACTTGATGACATTAAAAAGTGTTTTAATATTTAAAGACTTACCAGATTTTGTATATCCATTATAACCTTAACACACTTTTTATAAGAAGCAATAGTCTCTAAGAAGTTGAATTATGGATGACTAAGGTTTTCATTTACATTTTTCTGCATATTCCTCAATTTCTACAGTAAGCATTTATTACTTCTATAACATGAAAAAAACCGAGTAAATGTAGTGGTGTAAACATGTCCCAAAACAGACATGACTGTCTTCAGGATACTTAGCTCAAGCTTCACAGCCATAAGGATCTAAATTACTAGCTTGTGGTTATTGGTACACCGAATTAAATAAACAGGATAGATAGTTTGAATTTTAATTTGTCCCTACCTTGGTTCAAGCTAGTAAATGGATCCACAAACTGAAGCAAGGTATAGCTCAATCACACAGCACACAGCCCTCATCTTCTGGAAAGTCTCATGTCTTGTTAATTATACTTTCTTGTGGACTTTCCTCATTTCTCCCAAAAGGCAAACAGCTAGCTCCCCAAGGATGTTCCTCAAGTGCCCAACACAGAGCCTTGCATAGAACAACTGTTGAACTACAGATGCCTATTGAGCAAATTAATTTTCTGAATGTACCAATTAGTTCCAAAGCAGTCGGCTTCTTCCAAAGTGATCCTGGAAAAAGATCATCAGGAAATCCAATGTAAACAATCTCTTGCTTGATCATAAAGTCTTTCTCCTGACTCTTTGATTACCACAGCATAAAGACCTGTGGTTTTTAAACAAACACATGCACAAATTCAGAAGGAAGAAAGGTGCCATTCTTCGATGTAGAACAAAATTCCGAAAGAAAAACAATTTGAGAGGCAAAAGGGGATAGTTGAGGAATCTCAGTAATCCAAGTTATTTCATTGTCACATCATTGATAAAATTGGCTCAAATAATTATTTAGGCCATGCCACATTGATTTCAGGAGCTCACGTAGATTTCCCTCATGAAAACCTCATCCTCAGCCTGTGTCAATCCCAAGTTTGACTCAAGCACTTCTAGGCACCACGTTCCTCATGTGGTAGGCAGCTCTTCCTTTGAAACAGTTCCCAAAATAGGTGAGGCGAACTGAGTGTTAGGTCATACTCAGGAGATGCATTTTCAAGACTTCACACACTGCTGTCACGAAGAAAACTAATCATCTTGGTTTAAAGCGAGTCTTAAATGTTTTTCTTTGGAACAACATACAACCCATATGCAGCCCAAAGATCTGCTGAGTTTGCTGTCTTTATGGTACCATTTATACAAATCATGTAGTATGGGCCTTAAACTTTAGTATGCACCAGAATCTCCTGGAGGGTTTAATATGACCTGCAGGGTCCTGGTTTGAATTTCTAAACAAATTCCCAGGAGCTTCTGCTGTTGTTCCTGGCTCACATTTCAAGAACCACTAGGTCAAACTAAAATAAACAACTATGGGATTTTAGTGACTTAGCCAAGTTGTGTTTTTTTCAAAAGGAATACATATTCTTCACAAGCTGGTGGGAAGACTTTGCTTCTGACACCCACTCAGAAACCAGGGTTCTGATGCATCTTCTAATACCAAAATAGAAGAGTTACTAAAAAGAGAGAGAGAGAGAGAGAGAGAGAGAGAGAAAGTCTAACAATAAAGGAACATGGGTGACAACTGAAAGATTTAGCCAGAGCTAGAACAATTTGAGTGGCAAAATAAATAAGGTAGTATTACAGCATAATTCAAAGCATAAAATATAACATCTGTATGTCCATACTGACATGAATAAATAAATAAGATAGGAGAATCCAAACAATTTAGGCAGATACTCTGCCATTCAGGAAGTCTCCCTCCCCATCACTTAAGTGTGGACTGGGCACAGAGACTTCCTTCTGAAGAGTACAGCAGGGAAGGAGGGGTGAGTAAATTTATGGTGAGAAACCGTAACAAACTGTATCTCAGCTAGATGGTGGAGACCAACATCAGGAAGTCAAATTGGTAGTCTGTACCCTCAGTAGGTTGTTAACCAAAAACGTTATCCTTGTGGTCTTCTTCATAATTAGACTTGCTAGTGAAATCCATAGAAAGCATCAACTTTATTTATCACATTTTAAAAAATGAGGCCTGGGGATGTAACTCAGTGGTAGAATGCTTACCTATCATACATGAGGCCCTAGGTTCAATTGGGAAGGGAAGGGAAAGGAAGGGAGACAGAAATCAAGCCCTGGTGAATAAGTACCATCTCTCAGGCCAGTGATCACCTTCATGGAAAACAAGAGAAGTCTACCAGAACTGGCCCTTGTAATTAAATATTCCACAACTCCCTTCACACACAGCCAGCACAAGGATAGGAAATCTTAAATTCCCAAGATGAACAGCGCTAAGTACTCCAGGGCACAGGCCTGCCATGCTCTTGAAGATAAACCTGAAGATCTGTCATAGTGAACCTGAAACCTGACATTTCATACCTGAGCAAGCTACATGGTTTCCACATGGTTATTTGTGCTGCATCTAGTTTTTTCCTTTTTTTTTTCAAGGTTCTAAAGTCTTTATCTCCAATGATAAATTTTGATTGATCTCAGACCCAGTATATTGTCATAACTAAGCAGGTTACTCAAAAAGCACCAATGAGTTTAAATGTCTCATGCATTTCAGTAGAATAAAAGCAACAGACTCTTTTGCACATGACCCTGCCCAGCCAAGGTACAAACCAAGCCTTTCAACATGTCTAGTGTGAGCAGATATCAACTTGTCAAATTGAGTATGTTTCCTTCCTCCTTCCCACTACTCGTGTCAGTTCTTAATTTTTGTCTCTTCCTAGAAATAATCCCATTTCATTTCTCATCTTCTCAAAGTCCACTGCCACCTAAAAGTAACTTTTCCCCCTTACTGTTCAGCTGTTGCCTCTGTTTCCATTTTTCTCCACACAACCACCGCACCATTTTAATTTTTGTTTTGCAGTCATCTATCTGGAAAGCTATAAACACCTGACGCTCGCTGGGCAGTTCTGGCTTCCTCCTTCCAAAGGACATGGTTTGACCTTGAGATTGCCTAACAACTCCAAAAGTATTTCCTTCAATAATCAAAAATTTGCATTCTTTGTCTTGACGAGTGACAAGAGAGTCTTGCTTCTCTGTAGAGGTTCTGAGGTGACAGTAGTGGGAGATGAGTGTGTCTGTGTTCGTTTTCCTTTTTCACAAATGTAGCAGACTTTATGGCAGAGACATATGGCCCTTCGGATACTGTACACTCTCTTAATTTTCACACAAGGAAAAAATATTGATAGTCTCATTTCAGCTAAGATTTATATGATCAGGCCTTGCAGTGTACTTTGCACAGCTTAGAATTACAGCTAAATTTTGTGAGCAATGCCTCAAACTACAATCATACTTAGATTGGTCAGTGTTTAATCTATTAACACTGTACATTTCTTAAATTATGTCCTTGCATATCAACCTTAACAAATTCTAATTTTTGTCAAATGTAGCACACAACTCTCATCCCAACACTTGGGAGGCTGAGGCAGGGGATCATTGAGAGTTCAAGGCTAGCCTGGGCTACCACCAGCCTGAACTGCACAGTGAGACTATTGTCTTTAAAAAAAAAAAAGGACGGAAGAAAGAAAGAAATTCTCACTTTTAATTGAGACTTCCTGCTTGGAACTATTCTCATTTAATTAATTATTTAATTAAATTTTAATTCTTTAATTGAAAAATTAAATAATTAATTAAGTTTGTTAAGATGTCAGGGTTTTCAGGCTTGCCAAAAATATGGATTCTATTTCCTGGAGTAAGAATATTTAACTGTGTATTTACTACCAGTTCTCATGAGGACCAAATGAGATTAACACAAACTACCAAGATTAATAACTCATTTGTACACATGTCATGTACTTTGGCCCAGGCTCCAACAATACCATCCACACTTACCCTAAATTGGCGTTCCCAATCCCTTTATTAGAGATAATGAATTCCTCTCATGGCCTGGAACAGATAAGGATTTTCATGGTCTCAGCTGATATGAACCAACCCTGTCTGGGCTGGGCATATGTCTTAATTGTATACCCATTCTTGAGCAAAACTACTGCTTCCATTTGGTTTCTTTCCCCTTTCACTTACTCAAATGGTTTTCATTCTTACCTCACTCATCAACTTGTCAATTGGGGAACAGGAGCTATTTCCTTTCATTGTTTGGGATTCTGGCCGCAACCCAGACACCATTTTCCAAGTAATTAATGAGCCTTGCAATGTCCTGGCTTGTGACCACCAGCCTCTTCCTTTGTTACATGACATCTTGCCTGGAGAAGAACTGAATGCAAAAGCAGGCAGAGGCTGCCACTTAATGAAGAGCAAATTGCTATTTTTAGGTGAAGACACCCTAAGTTTTTTTTTTAATTATTTTTGTTACAAAGAAAAGGCGCTGCTCACAGTTTAATCATAGGCTCACCAGAAAGTCTCAGAAACAGTAGAGTCTAAGAGTTGCGGATTTCTAGTGGACTAGCAAGAGACAAGATGGAGCAAACAATATGACTGGGTGGGGAGAACTTGACCTTCACTCCTATTCCCATCCCCAAGCTGCTCATCAAGGAGAGAGAGTAACAGGGAACTCAATGTTTGAAGGATTAAAGGAGGTAAAAAGATGAAAATGAGCCTGTTTTTTCTTCCTTATTCTTTAGGTGCAATTAAACATTGAGTTTTCCTTCACCCTGGTCATTCATGCATTCAGAATATAAGCTTTCAGTGTCACCCAAATATTCAATATTGTTCTAGGTGTTAAGGACAGAGTGCCCAACAGAATACTTACTCTCCATATATAATCTAATAGAAAGGGAATGGGATGTTATGGCGTGTGTTTAGATGTCCTGCAAAGCCTCGTGTTTTCTCAGAGGTCACTGAATCTAGAGTGTGATAGACTCATAGTGGGGGGTAGGCCTGAGGGCAGTAGGATTAAGGGAACGAGTGCTATCTGCCCTAAATTGTCTGATTAAAATAAAGGGGCCAAAAAGTCTCTTGTTCCCTTTGCTGTCTTCTGCCGCCATGAACTGCTGCCCCTCTGCCATCCTGCCTTGGAGCCAGCCAATTATGGACTGAAACCTCTACAGACTTACCTAAATAAACCCTTTCCCCTCAAACTTTGGATGTACTGTATTTTGTCTCAGCAGCAAGAGCAAATAACTACAACATGGAATGAATGAACGAGTGAATACAGAGGCAGATGATAATGAATATTACCCCAGCTACTTACTTATTGCAGGTACAAAATACTCGACATCCATAAGTTAAAGGAGAAAAGGTTTACTTTAGCTCACAGTTTGTAGAGGTTTCAGTCCATAGTCAGCTGGCTCCAAGGCAGGGTGGCCTGGCTGAGGGGCTGGCACAGGAGAACAGTCTGTAGCAGGGCATGCAGAAAGCAACCAGCACAGAGACTTCCTTTCCCTTTTTATCCAATTCAGGCTTCAAATCTACTGGTTGATACCACCTACAACTAGGATAGGCCTTCCCATCATCTATATCCAGAAATACACTAAATTAATCAGTGGACTAATCAGTTATCGCACCTACAATCCAGTATCACACACCCATAATGCAGCCACCTCCCAAAAGCCCCACCCATGAGTGCATGAAGCGTTGCAGTGACATTTAGATATAAACCACAATGTATGGCAGGGACAACAGGAAAAAGAAGGTCTAGAGGATGGGCTGTTACATTCTATGAGGTAGTAGGAAAGCCTCTTTAATGAGTACAGCCTCTACAATGACTGGAACAAGGCACAGGGAGTATCTGAAGTAGAAGAATTCAGGCAGATAAAAGAATGGATACAAAGACACCCCATTAATTACTCTAAAAGGATTAACAGTCTATGCAAAATTGAGTTACTATAGATAAAAACCCTTCTCCTATAATTCCAAAAACATTGATTTTATACTTTTAAAAGAAATATTATTGAAAGTGTCTTATGGAAGGTGGCCTGCTAAATACATGGTCTATAATTAAGTCTTTTTTGATTATTTAAATTGTAACAATATTTTTTATTCATTCATGTATATATTGAACATGCAATCCATTATTCACCATCTATTCTTTTGTTTACTGAACATCTAGTCTTCTCTAGGCACTGTGCTAGTTACTGAGGATACTGGAGAAGGCACAGTAGGCCCTGCCCTCATAGAGCTTGGTCTTGTGAGGATGTTTTTTAACACGGCCACTATACTCTGAATTAGATTCCTAATGGAATGTGCCGGGGTCTCCAAGCAGAGCGTGGGATCTCCAGGAGGATTAAAAAAAAAAAAGGTTCTGTAGGGAAGTGACACGGAATTCGTAAGAGGAGAAGAACATTCCAGTATGTAGGAATGTGCAAAGGTCCTGAGCTGAGAAGGAGCAAATTGGGGTTGCTTTATTGAAAGAAATTACATGTCTCGATACTGGAGAGTGAAGAGAAACAGTAATGTAACTAAGTTTGGAGAAGGAAGTTGAAGTCAAATCATGCTGGGTCTTATAGCTTGAGTTTGGTTTTGATCCATGGGAAACAGCATATAAGATTTTAGGCAGGAGACACAATCAAATAAGCATTTTAATAGGATTTTAAGGCAACATATGAGAAAGCAGGAGCTTCAAGGATAATATCAGGATAATTTCAGACATTCAGATATGGGATGATCTTGCCCAGACTATGACAGTGGCAATACAAGCACAAAATAGCAGAGGGAAATTAAGGACCATGTAGGCAATAGAATCAGCTAGGCTTAGCGGTGGATGCAAAAACAGATGATGTTGATACCATAGGTGACTCCTACTTGGTTTCTGGAGTCATGATAATGATTTCTGCTCATTTGCTAGAAAAAAGAAAGAGTGATCAGATATCCTACATGAGGCATCAAACACACAGAGCACAGTATCTCCCTTCTCTTTGGCAGTCGAACTAGTTGCTGGCAGTGATTGGATCCCTAGTATACAAGTTCTGGGTGCCTACAGAGCTGGCTGAGTGGACCTTCTTTTGAGAAGCATTCATCACAAAAATATTAGAGAGAAGCTAGCAGGATAGGTTAAACTCAAAATAAATGAGCTCCTGTCTAAATGACTTTCTCTGCTGCAGTTCCTTTATGATGCCACTTAGGTGGTCATAAGGACAAATAAATGAGCAAGCCGGGTGATTCATTAGGATCTTCTTTTCAAGAGATCAAAGCATCTAACAAAGATCCTTAAAAAAAAAAAAAAAAAAAAAAAAAA
>NW_022900924.1:32466187-32497313 GCF_012274545.1 Fukomys damarensis
AAAAAACAAAAAAAAAAAAAAAAAAAAAAAAAAGCAGCTATGGGTTCAGTGGCAGCAGCAGCAATTCGGGAGAACTTCAAGCATGGCATTTAGGTTTGGAGGGGTGAAGTCAAACCAGAGAACCGATCTCACAAACAAAAAGCTTTTATAATAGGCTGTCCTAGATAAGACAGTAATGAGAGATCAAATAGGACAACATCCTCCTCTTAATACTAAGGAGACCTCGGGAAGTGGCTTCTTACAAAGAAAGAGATGAAGAGAAGAATTTTAGTGTCTTAATGAGTGACTTGTTCTTATTCCTCTTTGCTAGAAATAGCTGAAAGAGTCTAAATCGCCTACTAGGTCCTAAGAGAAGAGGTATTTATAAGTGAGCTTGAAACCAAACAGTGCTTGTATAGATTCTTCTACCTTCTTCAAGAAACCCAGTGGACTTTGATTCACCTTAAGATCACTCATGCACAGTGACAACAGTGCTAGCATAGTGACTACCATCTATATGTAAATCCATCCTAAAGCCAATTCTTTCCCTTGAGTATGGGGTAAAACAAAAACAAACAGAAGAACAAACAAATGAAAACAGCCTTTCCACATGCTTCATGTGCTTCATGTCTGTGCTTCCAAACTAGAAGATGTGTTCAGCTGAGGGCACACATATACCAGGTGGTAGCAGAAAGCCATAAAAAAGTGCCTGCCTTTCTGTAGGAATTGCATTATTTTAAATGATTTTTAAATTGAGGCCACAATGATATTTCGTGATATAGAGGGAAATTTTTATATGAATGTTAAAGACAAAAAAATTTCAGTATGTACATTGAATTTTTTTGTGGTTTCCCACCACCCCTATCCTAAATGAAGCCTTTACCTTTTTGATGAAGATAGGGTTGGCTGCAGGCCAAAATGTGCTTTAGGCAGTGGGCATAGTGCCCAGGGCCAAGAGCACCTTTTACAGCCAAAGAAAATGCTCTGTTAATTTTTAAATCAGAAGAAAAAAATTAACTAATGCCCAAAATTCCTAATTTAATATATAATAACAACAGTTTTATTTGGAAACAGATATAACATCTAATTTTTCATGATTTTTTTTTTTTAATGGAGGAAGAGGTCCGAAAGTGCCAAAATGCTGGGGACTGACACACGTGATAAACATAGCCCTAGGCAGGTAGTTCCTCTGCTCTGCTGAGCTGGTAAACCCCAGGACAGGAGAGACTGATCTTTCTCAAAGCATGGTGGTCCAAATGCTACCATGATTTGGTGAAACAAAGGCAAATATTTTAGTTTGAAAAGAATGCCCTATATTTTAAAATGTAGTTAAAAATAATAGGTTTTCTATTATGATAGCGATTTCCTTTTTTCAAAAATGTAATTAAGTGAAAACAATTTTGTGAAAAAAAACTAGCTAAAAAATACTACAGTTTCTGGAAAAAAACCCACAAAAATCATAAGGCTGGTATACAAATGTCTGAAGCTTGAGAAATACTAAAATTAGCTAAAATACCCCTCGATAGACCATGGTTTACCTTCATCTCTCAAGAACAATGATAAATATCACTGAAATTCCTACCACTTATGTAGTGGGAAAATGAGAATTTTTGGATAGAAGTCCAATTACTTGATTCTATTTTAAATCATGTATCATCACAGTTTTCAAAATTAATGGCTTTCCTTGTTAAGAAAGCAAAAAACACTGGCTGGGACAAAGTACCTCCTTTTACTAGCCCATGAAATGATGATCCTCAAATAACTCTTGCTTTGTATAGACAAGGGAGGCAGATAAGACGCCCCACAAGAATAAGACATTCGCACAAAAATGAGATCAGTAAGGCCATCCCACCAGCTGGGATAATGTTACAAGGTCAGACAGCTCAGGGACATGAACTAATCAGCCTGGGGTCTGGAGGAGGCTGACTTCTGGCTCCCAAGAGGCCGCAACACACAGGAGCCTGTTTCCCCTTGTTCAACACCATTTGACACATTGTCCCCAAACTGCCTGACTAGGCTTCTGTCAACAGGACAGTGGAGAGACAGATCATTTTCTAGCCTAATGTTTCTAATATTCCCATTATCATTCCATTTCTGTCCTGTTTTCGATGTAGAGAAAGATACTTTCCCCCACTGATATTGGAAAGCAATCCAGTCTAGTGCACCTTAGCTCCTCAGAGCACAGATTTAGGGTTGAATGAAAAGCAGCCAGTAGTACCCAGGATCTTCTAGAAGCAGCATTGTAGGGTTGTTTTTCTTTTCTCTTTTTTTATAAGACTTTAGAGTTGCTAATTTAGAAAGAATGGATTTACCAACTCTCAAAGCAAGACAGCCTTCTGTTGTTTCTTAGAGGCAATTAAATTCCCTTGGGAAGACAAACTTGCTCTCCCCAAAATATTCTATATATTTCTCATGAACATTTAGAAGAATACAATCATAAAGACACAAATATCTTAGTACATTTGTGCTGATATGACAAAATATTCGAGATCCAGTAATTTATAAACAAGAGAATACTATTTTTCTGGAGGCTGAGGAATACAAAATCAAGTTGCAGTAGGATGGCAACTGGTGAAGCTACAGTGAGTGATCTTATCTCTTCAGATCTCTTTTGAGTTCCTTCTTCAGGGGTTGCTCTCCGGTGTGAGCGATTCTCACACAGCAGAAGGGAGACAGAAGCCTAGCTAATTCCCCCAGCTCTTTCTAGAAGGTTTCCAACCCCATGCATGAGGACTCTGCGCTCATAATTTAATCTTTTCCTGAAGGCTCACCTCTTGCCACTACCCCATTGGCAATTCAGTTCCAACATGAATTTTGGAGGGAACATAAATATTCAAAGCATAGTAGACATAAAATATGATATTATTCCAAATTTTTCTGAGGAGATTATAAGATTTTCAATTAGTTCACTCACCTCTGCCAACAGCAGTTATGCCATTGTCTTTACCTAACATTTGCACAAAATACTGCAGCTAATAATTAGCATATCAGGATTTGAACCCCTGCTTGAATCCTAAGCCCACACTCTTAGAGCTTGTATTAGAACAGTGCCTAGAATAAAGCTAGTAGCCAATACATTATTTGTTGAATCTTCATCTAGGAACCAGGTAGTTTGATTCAGGACTCTGAGGTACAGTATTTCCAGAGCTACTTTACTGCTAACCTGAACTCCAGAATGAAAGAGCTCCTTAAAACTTTTGAAGAGATTTGAGGGCTACATCTGATAATGCCTACTTTCCAATTTTTCCAATATTTTCTTTTAATTCTACTTCTTGTTGAAATTCACTTATTGTGAGAAAAATAAACTATTAAAATTAAATAAATGAGAAATTAAAAGATTCCCATACCAAAGCTTAAAGCTCTGTTGCTATTTTAAAAAATGAATATCTAGAGAAATTCAACAATTTCACTAGATTTCAGATGAGTATATTGCATAAATAAAAATTAGCTTACTTTTTTTAAGTACTCACTATACCCCTGAAACTCTTCTAAATGCATTTCATTTATTCTTATGAGAAAGGAACTATCATTATTCCTGTTTTTCAGAAGAGAAAACCAAATTACAGAGAAGTGAAGTAATCCTAGGTCATATAGCTGCCAAGTTTAAGGGCCAAAACTCTGGGCCTAAGTGCTATCTCTCCAGTGTTTATTCTCTTAACCACTTTGCTGCTTCCCATAATAGTAACCCTTACCACACACTTTACTCTCTTCCATATATCCCTTATGCACACTATCTCATTTACCATTCTTAATAATCATGGAAAAGAAGGGGGAGAAAAGAATTGAAATGTGTTATGTCCATGTACCAATTCCCTATAGTGAATGTAATCTTTATGTGCTGAAAACATGTATTAATACAGGTGAAAAAGAGTATATGTATGCACATGGGTGTGATGCATATGGGTGTGTGAATGCATGCCAATATAGATTTGTATCATGCACATGTGAATAAATTTGTTCTGTATCTTATCACTATAAAAACTTTTGACACATCTCTCAACCCTTGAGAGAAAACCACCTTAGATACTCTACTTGATGAATCACATAAAGAACTACTCACACACAGACTGCATTAAGTTCATCCTTGCCATCCTTCCATTAGGTATATTGATTGGATCTGGTTTGCAAGAAGAATATAATTCAGTTATTCTCATGCTCTTTTTCTTTTTCCTTTTTTTCATTTTACTCTGAAATATAACAGCACCAAATAAAGTTTGGGACTACCTTGAAGGACAGAGTTTAAGTCAATCCTTAGATTTATAGGAGTTGAGAGGAAAATTTCCAATGCACAATAGCAGCCAAGTGTCTCAAATCCATCTGTAGTCTTCACTTAAGTGCTATCAGAATCCACATCATGTGTCCTGGTCACTGCCAGAACTGAGATGATTTGCGTTCTCCTCTTCACTTATTCAAATGTGTGATTTATCTCTGTGAGGTGTGACAAGCCAACCAACAGTGGGCATCAAAGCCATGCCCTGGCCTCTCTCAGTTCCCAGAAGAACCAACTGTTCATCAGAAAGATGATATAGTCTATAGCCAGCACCATGCCCACCCCAAGGGACCCTGGATTGATGCTTTCTCTTTGTCTCCAAAAGATGTTTCATGAATCAACCTATCTCTAGCCCTCAGGCCATTGAGATGGCCTAATTTCATGCTTCTCAAATTTAAATGGGCATATAAATTACCTGGGAAATCTTGTTAAAAAGCAGATTCTAATTCAGAAGGTCTGAGAGGCCTGAGATCATGCATTTCTAATAATCTCCCAAGTGTGAGGTACACGCTGCTGGACAGCTGGCCACACCCAGAGTACCAAAGTCTAGTCCATTGACAAATACAAAACTGTGCTTCAAAGAAAAGTACCTGTTTGAATATTTAAAAGATTCACCCTGGGTTCAAAGTCGGAAAAATCCACAATTTTTTCTTGTCTTTACATGGCGTTAAAAAGTCTATATAATTCTCAGAAATATCTATTCACTTTTTAGCCTTCAGACTCTACAAAAATCTCTCACCCCAAGTAGGGAGAAAGACCATTTTTCCATTAAATATTATTAAAGACACTTCTTCTGAGACTGAGTTATGTGTTCTGTTGATTTCAGATACCAAAGAATAAGCAACTAATAATTTGAAATTCTCCAAAATGATGACTTCTTGGTATAAACGCTCAACAACCCTTACCAACAAGTTACTTTGGATGCAAAGATTGGTAACACTATGTAAAGAAGGAACTATTTCACTGTACAGGTTAATGAATCAAGCATATGCAAAAAAAACTTTTAAGGGAAAAGAATAAATTGATTAGGATAAATACTTTAATGCTGAAGAAGGACTTGTGATTAGCATATCAATAGGAATGAACAAACAGTAGTTTAAGACCCCCGAGGGCATTTAAGGACAGAGGCGGTTCAAAAAACTTTTGTTTATACTCTTAAATTGCTTGGTAAATTCTTCCTTCTAAGGCACTTTAAAAGGTCAAGTTCAGCCCAAGACTCCTTTCTGAAAATTAATGAGGTTTTAATGTACTTAGAAATGCAGACATGGTGTCAAGGTTACTTGATTGATTCAAGCCAAAGAATTTTCTATAATAGCAGGATATTCTGGCTGAGTTTCTACCTTTAAATCATCTCTCCTCTTAAATGGGATATTTTAAAGGGTAGCATTACTGGAACATTTGTGAAGCAGCAAAATAACTCTTTTCTACCTTTTTTTTAAAAAGATGGCCAGAGAAGAAATAAAATATATAAACAATGCCGAAGAAAAAAATGGCTTGCCAGCTTATATTCTCTTTTTTAAAAAAGGATCCCAAGAACTAGAAACAGTACTTCTCAGTTAAACCATAAAAGTTTTAATTAAAGGTTAAATCATTAGACATGAGCTGAACAGTTAGCCCCACCATGGTTTAATTACATCAGTGAATTACAGCTATTTAAGTCATCGGTGTCAAAGGATTGTAGGTTCAATCCAGGTTGCACCCCTTACTGTCTGTGTGACAAGGGCCAGTCAAACTTTCGAGGGTTCGGATTTTATCTGTAAAGCAGAGATAATAAATATCTACTATATTTCATGATGGTGTGGTATAGAGACCCATACAGAGCCTTCATACAATGGGTATATGCACCATGGACATACACCTTCCAGCTGATTCTACTGATCCTAGAACAAGGCCAGCTCTTGGGCATTAAAAAGACACATTAATCACAAGGCACAGAGGAGTGCTGCAACTCACAGCATATATTAAATCTATGGACCACCTGACCACAAGATATGACCCAGGATAAAAATACAGATTGCTGTTTAACTGAACTCATCTTGACCTTAAAGTTCAAGTCTGGAGAGACAGTTAACACTCTTCCCCAAGGTGACATTCCACATGGGACCACATTCTGCCCATTAATTCTGGGGCTTTGGCTTTTCTCTGGGAGGCCTCCTTCGTCACCTGAGCTGGTTTAAAGTTTTTTTTTGTTTTTTTGGTTTTTTTTTTTTTCTGCTCTTAGTAATAATAGGCAGGAATAGTCCTAGTACATCTTCAAATTGATATTTTCTATTTCATAAAACACTTTGGACAATTTTTCATAAATATCTTCTCTTCAAATCCACACAGAACACATATTAGTATAAAGTGTCATTATTCTAGCAGAATCAACACTTAAGACTACATCTGTATCCATCTTAGGATGATATTGTACCACTAGGATAAGAACTACTTTGAACTGCTACCACCGTGGAGAAAATATTCATTCTCAGTAAGGATAGAACTCAGCAAAAACACAAATATATGTGCACGTTCACAGGCACACACACACAACTTGTATAGCCTCCTCATCTGCAAACTATAATATTCAGAAGTAGGCACTTGCATTGCTTCTACTCTAACCCAAAATGCTGACTGTGAAGTGGGATTTTCTTCCTTATATTTATTATGGAAATAAATATCAGCCACTGAGAACAGTTTATCCCAGAGCTCATAGACTCACACTGAAACCTAAGCACCTGGGCTGGCTCCTCAAGAAAACCTGGATGGAAAACCTCTCAGCTTTAACTAGGACATCAGAGAGCCAGAAAGGGCAGCTCATACTGGGCTTTAGTGGCTCAGGATGGAAAGCTTTGGGCTTTCTTGTGCCCTTACCCTTGGGCTCCTGAGAAGCAAAATCCTGAGTAAGATGTTGAAATCTCTGGATGTTCATGTTCTCAGCAAATGGGTATCATAATCCCAACTAATCTCCAAACTGGATTTTTAGAAATGCAAAGGAATTCTCTGAGGACTCATTCAGGTGGAGTCTCTTCAATAAGATACAATATAAACTGCTGAGAGGGAAGTAATGTAAATAATAGCTGAGTGTAAAGAGGAACCCTATCAGCACCTATCTTACATGTTCACAGAATAAAGAATTTGAATGACAGCTATGTCATGATGCATAAAATTTAGGTCAAATCTCAAAGAGCACATTTTACCATTATTCATCAACTTAACCAGGTATTCATAAATCATTACTTCTAGACTTGAAAACAGTATTTAAACAAAGAGCTTTTTGTTTCAGAGGCTGCAACTTTGCTCTGGGTTTTGTTGTTGGTGCCTGTGTGTTTGTATGTATGTTTTCCCTCATTCTCTATCAATGCTGGTTTCTTGGCCACACTCTAGTTGATGACATATTTACTCAGATGATTGACTGTATGTATTAATCTTGTCCAAGCAAGTCTTTTCTTGAGCAACAGATAAACAGGACCCCGGAGGAAAAGGGTGGTCAAGGCTCTTTATGGACTTCTATTCACCCCCAACTTCCCATTCTGCTGCAGATCACCAAAGCTGGGGTTTTCCCAGAGGGCACCCAGCACCTCTTTCTTGAAGTGCTTCAGAGAAGCAGACTCACTTGGAGGAGAAGGAGACCTTGGTGACAGGGTTCTCGATGGAATGGACAGTTTTGAAAGTTCTGAAGTATCTCTCAAAGTACATAAGTAGGTACAAACAAATGGTACAAAATGTGCTAGACATTTAGGTCACAAAACATTCCTTTCTTTGGCTTAAATCACCAGAAGGACTAGCTGGAGGAATCAGAATCTGCCTGATTTAAAACTAAATATATATATATTATATACATACAATCAACTCGGCCTCCATCTAAAGAGAAAGACATGCTGTCCCATATTTTCACTAACTTTCACTGCTTTTACACATAACGAGTAAGAGCAAGATACATTTGAGTAAAACCTGCCATTGAAATGTCTAGTAATAGCCATTAGAGACACTACTGCTTTTCCTGGGTTGCGGGCACTACACCTACAATCTGCAGGAGAAGAACAAGAGTAGTGTCATCCTTAACAGAAACAGATATGAAGATTCTTCACACCGGTATTCCTGACTTTTTTCATGATAACTTATCTAGCAAATAGTTTGTATTCTAAACATTGAGCCAGATGATTCTTAACTACATAGTCAGAAATACTTCCTTTCCATCTTCAGTTTCATTATGTGCCCCCCACACCCTCAACTCCAAACAAAAACATCTAGGCACCCCCGTTAAAGCAGAACAACAAGAAGCACAGTGTGAGCGACCTGCTGCAACACTACACCAGGTTACAGGTACCTGGCCCTCTGTCCACTTGGAAGAGAGAAAAAGAATGGATCATGCACCTGGCAGATTTCTGCAGGGTCTCCAGAGCAGCAAGACTCATCCCTTTGCTATGAGAGTACACAACTGCAGCTGAGAGCATACATCAACTCAACACACATTTATCAAGCTCCAGTTTGATTGCCGAGTCTTTCTGGAAAAAGAAAAAACCTTGCACCTGGCTAGTGGAGTTGGTTTTTAAGAAGTCTAGATTTATGCGATTCCTTTCTCTCTCTCATCAGAAACAAATTACTAGAAAAGACAGAACCAGCTCCCTCAAATGACTGGCACACAAGTATCTCTTGGATGGGAAAATATACCGAGTGGCAGGCATTCTAGCTCCTTTTTTTTTTTTTTTTTTGTTGAGCAAGAATTCTCAGCTTGTCTTTATAGTTTGTTGTACAAAAATACTTTCTCCATAAAGAAATCCCTGATTAATTACTTAACCATCTATCATCCTTCACGATTTGGGGTATAAAGATTAGAAGAACTATATATTGAAATAAGTCACAGCATTACAATCCCCACCACCACCTTTTTAAAAATAAGATGTGGTTTTGCTCTGTTGCCAGGCTGACCTTGAACTGAACTTACGATCCTTCTGCTTCAACTTCCCAAGTTACCAGGAGTATAAGTACACAGCACTGTGTATGGTTTGCTCTATATTTCAAACTCAGACATACAAAGGATCTACTTAAAATGAATTCTAAACATGCAATGCAGGGAAAGGGAAAAACCAATTCTTGCAAACATTGAAGGAATTTTTTTTTTCTTATCTGAATTTCCCCCTGGGACACTTCTAGTGAAAACAAGCTACTTAACCAAAGATGAGCCTCCACCCTCCCCACTTGGGGGCTTCCAAAAAGCCATTTATGAGCTCTCAGATCTGTCTCCTCATTACTAAGACAGGGATAATTATACCTTCTTTAACTTGTGAGGTGATCGTGAAGGTCAAATGAAATAACAAATATGAACAACTGGCAACTGCTCTTCATAGTATCGATGGATGACTCTATAATCTCAAAGACAATGGGGTATAATATAATCTCAAAGACTAAGAAAAATCTATCTCTGTCACCAAAAGTGTGCAACAGTCTTTAAAAGTTCAGACGAGATATGGCCTTTTGTGTTTAGTTAAAAGAGGTTTCAGTACAATATCCACGAAGACACCTTTAGAAAAAAAAAAGAAAAAAACTCTTTTTTTCTTTATCCTATTCTCTTCCATTACCTTGAATGATAAGAAGACACAGTTTTATTTAAGTCACCAGGTGGCTAGCTACTGTAGGTTACTAAATGCTATGTTTAGTGCCAATCTCCTTGATTAACACACCAAAAGAGTCGAAATTAAGTAGGGACCACTCATATCATACTGAGATAGGGAATTCCAAACTCAGCAACCATTAGAACGGTGTACATTTTTTAAAGTTAGCACTTTTAACCACCTGCTGTGTACTGACACCAGATGAAGGGTAAAGCAATGTCCCTGGCCCCAGGAAGCAGAGGGTTAGAGTAGGAAACGCCAGAGAGTGCCCTGGGGAACAGCAGGGACAGTGAGAGCCATCAGGTACAGGGAAGGCCACTACACTGTGCTGGAGGGGCAGATGCCTGAGCTGCTGAGTGTTAAGGACACACAGGCACCGGCCAAGACATGGAGGTGACAAGTATACAACAAGAATAAACAAACTCTGGGTGCTCGAAGCACATGTGCCAATGAATATTCTACTGCTGAAGGGCAGTGAGAGCGAGGACGGGGCAGAGAAGAGATGCGAGGCAGAGGCAGGGCGCATCATGAGAACCTGCAGCTGGGGACACAGAACTGTGCTACTTGGAGCATCAGGACCCCACTAGGCTTGGGACCACTCTGCCAATGGGTGAAGCCAATGAGGCCAGCGGAGGATCAGGGAAAGAGCAGGACGCTGCTAAACGATTGGCTTCATGAGGTAGACACCAACTAGCTTGCACTCAGGCCCTTCTGCTTTTGTATGCAGTGCTGGAGCTTCTTGTGGAGAACATTTTGCTACTAACGCAGAAAACTGATGCTATATTTGAAGGTAAAGAGAAGTCTTATTTATAAAGTTTTAATAAAAATAATCACAGACCAGAACATTTGCATATAGATACCATTCACAATACTCTTCTGAGGCAATATATAATGCTTGCATCATTTTTGGGTGACCTCTATCTGAGAAGGTTCATGTTATTTAGTTATAAACAATGTAGAAAAATCAATGGCTTTAGGTGGTTTCAGATTCTGGGAATACACTGGAGCCCTGCTGTGCTGGGCTCTCAGTCGCCTGAGGATGAGGTGGTCTGGGGGACACTCAGTAAATGGGAGGGAAGCCAACAGAAAGACAGGTAGGTGGCTGGAGATTCAGTTCTGCAAAACACTATTCAGGAAGCCACCACCTTGGCAGTTCACTTTATCGGGAGTATCTTTCAAAGAGACATCAGGAATGCAGTATAAGGAGTTAGAGTTCAATGGGAACAGAGTTTTAGTTTGGGAAGATGAAAATGTTCTGGAGCGGGATGGTGGTGATGGCTATGTAACAGTGCGCATGCACTTAATGCCCCTAAAAAATAACCTTAAAAATATCTAAAATAGCTAATTTTATAGTCTGTATGTCTACAATCAAGAGAGAGAGGCACAATTAAAAAGTAGGACTGTGAATTTCTCAAGAAATGGTTTAAAGAGAAGCATCAACTTCAACAGCCAATGCCTGTCAAAACTATGCCCCAGTGGGCCATATTATGAAAGTAAGGACAAGTTTCCTAAAAGGACAGAGCATCTTCTCCCTAAGGGAGACTGAATTCTTCATATAGCTTTGCTCCTAACTGTTACATGTATTCCACAAAGATGATGTGGTTCATATTATAATTACTATTGTAGTAGCTCCTTTGTATTTATTTAGAGTTTTCAGTGAACCAGCTGCCACCTTTTCCTTCCATGTTGTAGACAGAAACCAACTAAACACAGGCCTGTGCATTGTCTTGTAAAGTGCAACAGGACCAAGACCTGAAACCATGCCCCAAACCACAGTCTTCGGCAGCAGAAGTGAAAAACGACTCTATTTGCAGCTCCAAACCAGGCTTCCCTCCCCATCCCAGATCCTCCTCACCTAGAAAGGCTATTACTTAGTGGAAAGAAGGTACACTGTTTATCAAATGGCAGACACTACTGTTTGCAGAAGCAAAATATCCAAGTGAATTTAATAAAAGTACATTTGGGGTAAAACTGCAAAGAAAAATCCGATTCTAACGCCCTAATTGATTGGTTATTCTTTTTAAAAGTATTTCAAATGTTTTCCATATACAAAGCAGTTAAAACTGTGAAATTCTGGGCTCTTTAATCCTGGCAGGATTTCATTTTGCAGGTTACAAATAACTCCAGAATAATGGTAATTACATAGTAACTATTGATCATTTAATTACTTGAAAGTGCCTTATAATCACCAAGTCGTTAAGGGTATTGTGAGATCTAAAAACAAGTCACACGGGTGTTGCGCATCAAGCTATTTGGCAATTCACTCATTGATATGAGATGGAATGAAACTATTTTGAACTAAAATAAACACTTCAACTCAAAAGTGAGTATACAAGTGGTGGTCCATGCCTAATTTAACAGAAAACCTCATCAACTTATCATTAGATATGAGAAAGTACACGTTATCACACACTGAGGTAATGAGATTCTGCCCAAATCTTGTGGCTCTGAATTAATGACAGAATGGGATTAAATGCTCAGCTGTCTATACCTTTCAGCATAGAGCTGCTGAACGAAATGCTACCAGGCCAAACACGTATCTTAGGAATGTGTTTAGGCATCCAGCATAAATCATTTTTGCTGATGGTTTAGAATATTTCTATCAAAGGTTTTGTAGTTGAAAAAACACAAGCTATGAATGTATTCATGCAAGTAGCTTATGGAGGTCATGCAGACTAGTGCTTTACTTAGAATTAAAAGGTAGAATATTTGCAAAGAACTCTGGAGATCATTCTGGCCTTCATTATACAGATGCTCCCCTACTTATGATTGGTTATATTCCAATAAACCCATCCTAATTAAAAAATGCGCTTAATGCAACTAAGCTACAGAGCATACAGCTTTGCTTAGCCTACCTTAAATGTACTCAAAACACCTACTTTAGCCTACATTTGGGCAAAATCATCTAATATAGAACTTATTTTATAATGAAGTATAATTTATTGAGCACTGTACTGAAAATTAGTCTAATGGTTACAAGGGCTTTTACACACCATCATAAAATCAAAAAACCAAAAGTTAGAGACCATCTATAGATGAATTCAAGCCCTAGAAGAGCCAAATGACTTGGTTAAGCCCACATAGTTAATAAGCTTCAGGGCCAAGATCAAAGGCAGAAGGAGCCACCAGCCTGAGGTCTGTCTAATACAAATCCTGCTGGCTTCCTAACCCTGACCTGACTTGGGCAGGCAACAGTAATCACGCCTTTGGGTAGCACTGCTATATGAAGCCTGATCTCTCCACAGCTTCACAGAATTGGCTGTGCTCTGTACACTCCTGCACTGGGGCCTGCAACACACTACTGAAGTGACTCACTTACACATTTCGCTCCCCAAAGAATTGAGGACAGAATTATACTACATGCATATCTATAAACCCTTCCCTGAAGGTGGAGTCAAGCAGATATTAGAAATTCATTAAGAAGCCTCATGCTGAAAAAGTGAATAAATGGAAACAAAACCCCAAGACAGACAAGAGTGGCTAAGTCTTATTCCTAAAGGCAAAGACATGCAAAAAAGCATTTATACCACCCCATCCCAGTGGCACTCAATTCTAGTTCCATCTGAGAAGCTTTGGGAAAAAAAAGCAAACAAAATCTTTACTCAGTTCTACAGCAGACCAACCAAACCCAACTCTCTAGACTAGAACCCAGACAACTATAGTTTTTCTAAGTTACCCCGAAACATAGGTGGAGACTGCCTGTATCAAGTACTCTTTCATCTGCCTTGTAATGAATGACAATAGCAATGGTCAAAACTTACCTATATCGTAGTGGTTCATATTTAACAGAGTCTTATTATAGCCCTTAATCCACTTCAAACTCACAATGGCCTGGTGGAGTGTGTCAGAAAAGATGTTTTAATCATCATTGTAATGATGAGAACAACTGAGGCTTTAAGTGGGTCTGTGGCAAACTCAAAGCTAAGAGAAAGTAAGGGAAGAACAAAAATCCCAAAACAGGTCCCCATCTCCTCAGTGGCACTCATTCTACCCCACACTTCTTCACTAATGTCACAGTAGAGGCTCTTTGCTTAGATCTTTCAGTACCTAAAAGGGAAATACTGTTGATTCCCCCGCCAAATTTGTAAACTACGTAATTATTCAAAACTTCTCTTACTTTACTGGCAACACCCACAATGTACAGCAAAGCCTCCATGAAAAAGAATCATCTAGCCCAAAGTCTCAATAGTGCAGACAGAGATTGAGAAATCTGCCCCAGGGTGATAATGTGATTCAACAAATGTGCATTCTTCCTATAAAATGGGACCTCAACCATCAGGAGAAATAATTAAGACAAATGATACCCCCCCCCAAAAAAAACCCAAACTTCGGCATTCAGTGAGCTCTACGAGTCATAATTAGATCACATGATTGCCTATTTCTTAGGAGTAGCAACCACCTCAGTTAGCTCTGCATGATTCTCACACAAAGCACAGAGCTGTTTTTCACTGGCACTCAACAAATGTGAAAGAATATATTCTTTATATTTAAAAATGTTAAAACAAACAAATGCAACTATTATATAAAAAAAACAAAACATCCACCCATACTAACTCCTTGCCAAGAAGTGAATAGTATAATTCACAATTCATTACAAAAAGACGATGAAAAGCTGCACTGCACCCTGGGTAATGTCATAGAACTGTCTTCCTATCAAGACTGTTAATAAACTCACTATTAAAATGTGCTATAGACTTTTTAACAAAAGATGAAGAGATCATGATATACAGATTTGAGGAAATCTCAGCAACAAGCTCCAGTTACTCTATACTAAGACACTTGACGAGACTGACTCTCAGGTCTTTAGGCAAATAATTCAGGAACAACCTCTAACTGTAATCACAAGCATGTCAAAAACATTGCCAAGTTAAATCTCTGAATAAGTCAAAACTGACTGGTATCTCATCTTAGGTCAAGAACTTTACATGTTTTGCTTTTTCTCAGTTTATACAAGTTTGGCTTAGCAAGGAAATCCTAAAGCAAATGATTACAAAAAGGATTCCCTAAAGTGACCTTATAGCATGAAAACAGATAATCATTTTCTTGAAGTGTGGTCCTAGGGCTCTAAAATAAAAATGAACCCACACATTTAGCAAAAGTCCGTAAAAGTGGACTGTACCCTAAACATATTAAATCAAATTCCAGGCATCAGGGCCTGGAACTCTACATTTTAATACTTTCCCAAATATTTATTTTGCATAGTAAAAACTGAGAGCCTCTGCCAGCTGACTGAACCCCACAAAATTGTTTTGACTCATTTTGTAAATTCCAAGCATACAGATTGTCACTTCTTTTAATGCAAAGTCCATTTCCCACTATAAAAAACAAGTGGAGCACTTGATTTGTTACTTTTGTGCAAATATACTATGCTGAAGTTAAACAGACGAATAATATGTTATGGGAAATATTGGGAAAACTAGAAACAGATATAGAAAGAACTATTATAGAAAACAGTCCAATTCGGGGACCAACTTTGTACCACACAGGGAATACAATGATGAACTGGGTAGGCTATGTCTCTGACCTTATTTTCCCAATTTCTGTATTTAAATTGTTTAAAATATATACATAAACAAAGAAGTAAGATAAATTTGGAGTGGGATCATTTACCTAATACAATAAGTTGATGGATAGAGAAAGTCTAGAAAGCAGGAAGTAGAGGAGTGGCTGTTGGAGGAAACACAAAGATAAAAACCAGTTTCCTTAAAGAGGAACTTGCGATTTGAGACCTGAAGCGGGAGGAGCCAATGCTGAAAGGATTAAAAGTGTTCAAAGTACAGGGAACTATAACTACAGAGCCACTGCAGTAAGAATAACCTTTTGTGAAATGATGATGGAGTCAGATAATATACATAAAAGGTTTTGTGAAATACAGAACAACTGACAAAGCCAGGCACAGGGGCACATCCCTATAATTCCAGCTACTCAGGAGACTGACGCAGGAGAACTGCAAGTTTGAGGCCATTCTGGGTGACTCAGTGAGACTCTGCATCAAAGTAAATAAGGCTGGGTTATAACTCAGTGACTGGGCTATAATTCAGTTCAGCATTAGGAAGGCCCTGGGTTCAATCCTCAGTGCTGGAGTCGAGGCAGGGGGGCACTGAAAGTGTAAGATTTTTTAGTTAATACGTTAGAGCATTTTCGAGGGTAGAAGCAAGGATAATGAAGAGCTTTCAGTATATTTAATATGAAAAATAAACTAAGCAACTGAGACTATAATGCTTGGAGAAAAGGAGACACAAGTACATATTTGGGGCAAGAAGGGAGAAGTCTTCAGATAGCTGAAAGACTATATTCTTGTGGAAGAGTTAATTCTAAATAGTTCTACAGGCAGAAAATGAGGTTACAATAGTAAATATTTCAGGAAGCAGAAATTTGTCTTCATGAAGATTCTAAAGAGTTGCAGGAAAATGAACTGATTGCAAGTTAATGAGTTCTACATGATTGGAAGTGATCGACAATACTGCCAGTGGGCAGAAAAATGATTACACGGATGACCTATGAGAACCTTTGTAACCACTGGAAAATGCACATATAATCATGTTGTATCTCTCTCTCTCTCTCTCTCTCTCTCTCTCTCTCTCGCACTGTAACCACTAAGATGGACACTTTATACTTCACAACTTTAATGAGGACTGAAAACACACATGAGAAATACACAGAATACAGAAATCATTTTCCTAGTTCATAGTGTCACCCTGGGAAAATATGTCTACGTGTCTGTAATAACATTCCATATTTTAAAATGGCAATTAAGAAATAGGATAAACCAACACTCACTGTAAGTAAATGGAGAGTTTCAAGTGGTGTTTGAAAGTAAGCACTGAGCAATTATTTTTACTTATTAAAAGAATAATTCTACCAAAAATATGCCCAGAGTCCATTAGGTTCCTAATAGTTAGTATGCTGATAAACAGCCAAGACTTTTAGCAAACAAGTATGTGGCTTTATGTTGGTCTGATTTTAAATGGGAGCCATGGGCACAGGAAGACAGTTTCCTCATTAAAAATCCTGATGGGAAATAAGTATTGTTTATTATTTATCCATTATTTCCAGTAAATAAGGACAAAGAAAGAAAGAAATACCAAATTTCTACTTTATTGGCTGGGACCAAAATGCTAAAGATAACAAGCTGAACTTAGGAGTAAGACCAGAGCCAACTTTGAAAAGCTGAACACTACTTAAATAATGCCTTAGATACAATAGTTATGTTTCTTACCCAGCTGTATCTGGCTCACACACAGATATACTTCAGGAACACTTTCTCCCTGTCTACAAGTACCCCTTATTCACTATAAAGCATACACTCCTTAAAAATTATTTGAAAATAAAAATTTACAAATCTCACAGGGCAATTTATTTTAAAAGTTATGAGATTTTCCACAAAATGAAGGTTATGTCCATCCAGGTAGTCATAAAATCCTACCTTACTTTATGAAAAGCAGAAGATGAATTTGCAAAAAAAATGAAAGAGTTTAACGTTTAATGTAAAGAAATATCAGTGTTTCTGTATAAGAATTCCCTCCTAAGGCTACTGAATTTCTATTTTGGCCTACAGTACTTTAAAAGCATAATTACTCTGTAAAAGTTACAAAACAGCATGAAAACAAATCACTTCCTAATTTAATTTTTTAAGTTCTCTTTTCTTTAAGTTCAGATTTTGCTATTGTCTTAACCACTCTGGTCAATAGCGGAATTGGAGTAGTCCTCAGGAAACACGGGTGGGTGTCTCTGTGTGTGAACAGTGCCACCAAACATCACCTGCTTTCCTAGAAACCAAACCCTTATCAAGTGGGGTGTTATTAGTCTATGGCTAAATCATAGACTGCAATGACCACAAAATAACAAATAGGGGTGTTAAAGTAGAGACTAAGCTTCTTGTCCCAAAGTTCAATGCATTTACACACCCATTCACTGCAATGGACATTCTCCTCCCTTCATCACAGAAGATGCCAATTATTGTATCAAACACTAAGGGAATGGAACCCTTTAGAATAATTCTGTTATTATTCAATCTAGCCACTAAATAGCTTCCTTCTCTTAAAAACATATGAGACCTCTTGGCACTGTTTCCCTTCTTCTTATTATGTGACATAAAATTAGGGGTAATTCTTGTTTTTCCAAACATTCTTGTCCTTAATGGGATGCCTTCGTTATCACCTCTTGAGAGAGTGTACAATTACACCTCTAGGATTAATGGACACGGCTGTAGATTGTCATCTCCCAAATGTGCATTCTGCACGTGGAAACCATTCTACAATAGAATGGCTCTAAGTAGTGGCGCCATAAAACCAACAGCCAGCTACAGAGTTGTTCCTCCATTTCGACAAGAAGTCAGAAGTAATTGTGTACCTAAATCAGGGCTTAGTTCATTAGCCACATTACTTCGCAAGCTCAATCCAATTTCTCAAAATGCAATAACACAATCTTCCAACCTAATTATCTTCATTGAAAGTATTGAAAAGCTTTTGCTGGGACACATTTCTGTCTGTGTCAGGCAGGATCAGCATCAGGTGAATAGCTCAATAGACTACATTCTGTCTAATTGTAAGGGGCTGACATTTCAGAAAAACAGTTGTATTTTATGCAAGGGACAAACTCTACCCTGGAGTGGACACCAGAAAGTCTATCCCAGTAAATAAAGACACATAAGTATCTATCCATTTAGATAGTGCTTAAAAATCAGACTATGAAAAACACCTTATTATGTACTTCAGATATTCTATAGAATTGGAACTTTTTTTACAATCTAAATGACTTTTACAGTAATTTTAATCAACTAAGAGAAGTTTGGGGATCAGAGGAAGACTTTTTAAAAAATAGAACAATGAGGTAATTTATAATGGAAACATAATCCCATATCACTACAACTTAGGAAAACGATGGCCATTTCACAAGAAAAAAAAATTATAAGAAACTGCTGTTTTTTTTCTGAAGGTATTTCAACAGCTCATTCACCAAAACTCCTGAAATTTTAATCCAAACAGTTCATTGCCATCTCCCTTTGATAATCAACAGAGGAATCAGGCCACAGAAAGAAAGAAAGAAAGAAAGAAAGAAAGAAAGAAAGAAAGAAAGAAAGAAAGAAAGAAAAAGAAAGAAAGAAAGAAAGAAAGAAAGAAAGAAAGAAAGAAAGAAAGAAAGAAAGAAAGAACAAAAGAAAGAAAGATGACCTATTTTTAGGTCATGTAATAGGGGAAAACTATTTTTCCCCAAGTACTGGGGATTGAACCCAGGGCATTCTCAATGAGCTATATCCCTAGTTCTTTTTATTTTATTGGCTTGCTTGTTTGTTTGTTTAGAGACACCAAGCCACTAAATTTCCCAGGCTTGGCTAAAACTTACAAATCATCCTGCCTCAGCCTCCCAGAGTGCTGGGATTAAAGATGTGCATCACCATCAATACCACACCCAGCAGGAAAAACAGTTTTTAAAAAAATTATTTTGTGTAAATCTGTGAACAATAATTAGTAAAACATAGGGGAAATCAACCTCAACTCAAGTTTAACTTTTAATTATTTATTAACTTACAAAATTCCTTACTGCCACTAGGTCTTTGTTTTGTGAGTGAAAAAAACAATTTTTTCCTAACACTAGTCACTAAACTCAGTGTGTTCTAAGCCAGTAACAAATCTGCTTTTGCAGATGTAATAATTTAACAGCTTAAATTTCTGAAGTAAACGGCATCGTCTACTCCTTTGAAAAGTAGCTTTTACAGTGCTAGAAGTAAAGGAAACTGAGCACTTAAAAAGTTTCAAATATGCAGTATCGAAATTCATGTGTCAGATACAAACACAGTAATAATCAGTGTGGGAAAATGTCCAAGTCACAGACTGCAGTATAGGCAGTGTAGTTGCAGGTAGAGATGGATGGTCCATTAACAAGTATATTATCTTATTTTAAATCTGTTGTGAAGCATTTATGAGCAAGTGTAGATAGTACTGTGCTCAGCATTCAGGATCTGAAGTCACATGGAAGCCATGCTTAAACGAAACAACTCATAAACCAATGTGGATGGACTTACCTTATAAACTTGCCCGTATGTTCCATTTCCAACAAGTTCCACCAGTTCAAAGATCCCCGCAGGGTCCTAAAAGAAAATAAACAATAAAAGTTCAAAGCAGTATTCCAGACATCTTTTTCAGAAGCAAATACTTATTTAACATTAACAAATAACTTTACTTTGGAGGCTCTGGTGTCGATATTAAATGTTATCAAAAATTTTACAATGTAATTCTGCTATTGCTATGGAGTTGGTCAGATGCCATTGTGTTTCTGTTTTACATGGCTATGAAGTGGTTTTATATTGGAGAAAAGGAGATATTTCTTCAATTAAAACAATAAAAAGGAATTAACATATTTCCTGCCATCAGGTGGAAATAGGTTTGCGGGTAAGTCAAGACATAATGAGAGATTCCTCATCCTGAGGAGACTCTATTGCTTTAAGGTATTTCCCTTGTTTATGTCTGAGTTGCTCATTGGCACAAACACTGGGGTCAATAGTTTCTAAAGAGAACAGGATCGACACAACTGTGACTCCCGTAACGCTTTTCCTTGGATTCATCTCCAGTCTCTATAATGCTACCCTTGTGAATTACACTTCTATAGTATCTTCAGCATAACTGAAGGATTTAGAATAATAGCTGAATTGGAGAATTATGCAAGTTCTTGCCACCAAACAGGTGTCTACAAGTCCTTGTAATCAGTGGAACGTTACTCTGCTCAGTAAATGTCCAATAATCACTGCTATTATTACAAATTACAATCCCAACCAGTTGAAAAGAAAAACCAAAGCCTGTAAAATTCAGAAGAAGAAACTGACTTTCATCCGCACTGATTCTTAATGGAAAGGAAATTGCTTCTGTAAAGGTATAAATCGGGAGTCATAAACTTGAATACCTACAAGGGCCAGGTAGGTAAGTGAGCAAGGTGGACCACTGAAGAAGTCATGCTGCCTTTAGGAGGGGCTCAGGGGTAGGTGGAGGAAACAGGTGCTTACTTAGATAGACCCAACTGCCCTGTCAACATAGGAGCACAATCTTGCTAGCTCTAATTACTTTCAAGGAAATAAAACAGTACTCTGTTTACTGTGAGATCTAAGTTTTAAGTGTTAGGCATTTAATAGTAATAATAATAATAATAAAAACTATGCCAAGAGGGATAGTTGTGGTGGCACATACCTGTAATCCCAGACTCTGGGAGGTTGAGGCAAGAGGATTGCAAGTTTGAGCTCAGCTTGGGCAACTTAGTGAGACCCATCTCAAAGTAAAATATTTTAAAATGGCTGGGCATGTAGCTCAGTGAGAAGTCCCTCAGTGCAATCCCTAGGATGGAAAGAAAGAAAGAAAGAAAGAGAGAGAGAGAGAGAGAGAGAGAGAGAGAGAGAGAGAGAGAGAGAGAGAGAGAGAGAGGAAGGAAGGCAGGAAGAGAGAGGAAACTACTGAGACAAAAATGATCATGAACTTCAGGGTAGCTGCAGGAAACTCACATGAGCTTTGTGGTATATTACTATAGGGTGGTTGAGAGGCAGGAAGGCAAAGCCTGAGTTTTAGATTCTGACAGATCTTAATTAAACAGTTTTTTCTTGAGTGGCTTTGTGATCCCAGGAGAGTAGAATAATACCTGAACCTACAAACCTTGTATAGCTCTTGTGAAGAATAAGTCAGTACAAAGCCTTGCACATGGTAACACAAGGTAAACAGTCTATTGATAGGTAACAGTAGCCATTTAAACTGAGGAATTACATACTACCAGTAGCATTCTAACAGGGGACAAGCTGCTTCAGGGAAATGAACACTGAGCTTTCCATGGAGAAGTAGGCAAAAAGTATTTGCTGTTACAAGAGTTCTCTAAAGACAGTTTTCAGAAAATCAGACTCAAGAAAAGCCCATGGCTATATGCCCTTGAAGAGTTCAAATAAAAAATAAATGAAAAATAAATCAAAAGAAACACCAGAGCAAGCATATAAACATTGAGAGACTACAGTTGGCATTAGCCACACTTACAAGGCCAGAAGAGCAAGAAACCACACTCAGCCTGTGTTCTGACAAACCAAGACCTCCAGAAGTTCCAGCATCTTGGCAGGTGTGGACAATGCTGAACACGGACAAGAAAACACTTTGAGAAGACCAGACCTGAGTTTATGCCCCATAGCTAAAACCAACACCCAGAGATGAAAGACACCATCGAGGCCACTCAAGGGTCCTCAGGTTGGGAAAGAAAGAGACTACCAGGCAATTACAGCAGCAGGTTTTATTACCAATGGAATTAGACAGAAATGAGGAAAACAAAAACCTCCCAAACATGGTGGCAGCTGCTGTTTGTTTCTAAGCTGTGTTTCCAGTCGTTTGTTTGTTCAGTAGTTCTTTTGCAACAGATTTGCAGAGAAATTCTATATTTGTCAAAAACATCGCAACTGTGTTCAAAGCATTCATTTTTCTGGACCAGAAAAAATGGGAAAGAAAGGAGATGCAGGATGCTAACTCCTTAAGGAATTTGGTAATCACTTGGGGGTGTGAAGGTGAACGAGAGCCGAAACAGGTGCGCAGCAGCAATCAGCTTGTGTACCCAGGGCCTGCTGACCTCCTGGGACCCTTCTTGGAGATGGGTTCATAGCTGTGGTCCAGGAGGATCTGAGCAGCTGACTTCTGCTGCTTTTTTCTCTCCCTGAATAGTCTATTAATGGTCACCTGACCCAGCCACTTAGAACCAAGTAGGTTCCATAAAGGAGTCTTAGTTTCAGCAGCTGAGAAAGAGAAAGGCTCTTTGCTGGATGCATCCAAAGGGTGCAGAATCAAAAAGCAAGGAACTCATGAATCCCACTGGTAACTGGCCATAAGTCAACCACCACAACCCAATACTAGAAACAGTCACATCATATTGGTTCCACATTAGATCTAAAATGTCTTCCCCAAAACCCTCATGGGTGTGGAAGGTGACTGAATCACAGGGGCAATGGATATGCTATTTGGAGGTGGGGCCTGTTTGGAAGAGATGGATTCCTGGGGGTGTGACCTGGAACAAGGTACCTCCCTTCTTCGCTCCTCCTTATCTGTTTCCTGACTGCCATGGTGTGAGCCCTTTTTCCTCCATCATGCCTCTCTGCCACCCAGTTTCTGTCTTGGAGCCAGTGAACCATGGACTGAAGCCGTGAGTCAAAATAAACCAAACCTTTCCTCAGTTAAGTTGTGGGTGTTGGGAGTTTTGTCCCAGTGATGAGGAAAATGACTAAAATAGTTCCCAAGGCATAAACTCTAAGTTTCCCAGATTTAAGCAGAATGTGTTTATTGCAGTATGACAGTCAGGGAGTGAAGGGAGAACTGGGCTAAGTAGAAGGAAGAGCTGAACCGTGATCCAGTGGAAACAAACCTTCCTCTGATTCTATAGAAGCTCTTTCCCCCAGTTTTCTGATTGCCTAGATTACCTAGATCCTGGAGAGCTAGATGTTTGTGAATATTCCTTGACACAAATACATATCATAGTCAGTTGTACTCTCACAGAATAGTGATTCATCTTGAACAGGTGAGCATCCAGTTTCTTTCCCCGACTGGAGCAGTCATTTCTCCCAAGGTGTGTGGGGGGGTCTTGACCTCAGCTTTTATGTGGAGGAGTCGCTTCTCAGTTCTGTCCCATTTTTCCCCTTTGAGGCAGTTACAGCATTGCTGAGCACCACTTGTGTGGAGACTAAACCACCTCTGTCTTCCACCACATTCCTCAGGCTCTCTCACAGGATCTCTTTCTTTTGCTCACACCCTCAAGGTCTGCCTCCCCAAGCTTCCATCCTTGTCCATCATTTCCCTCAATTTGTTCACTGAGTGCCAGTGATCTTATCACCAAAGATCCACCATATGCATCCATCCTACTCCATTCCCAAAAGAGGGCTCACCTTCTCTTTCGGGAACTATTTGCTTTGCATTAGTTGTTTCTTCCTTTTAATCTAGTCACTGCACCATACCCTAATCATGACACTCTCAGATTTAAAGTCCTATACACGGAGGTTCAAATTGAAAGTCAAGGTCCTATCACTCTTAGGCTCAGGCTTCATCCCTGTCCCCAGGTTCCACGAGTCTAGGCTCTGAGCAACTAGTATCCTAAACTGCCCACCATCTCCCTGACCCAGCACACTAGGCTCTGTGCCTACAGGTTCTTGGCACCTGCTGGCCTAGATCATTCCTTCTTCCATTGTCTAGCAGACAAGCCCATCCTCAAAATCCTAGGGAAGACTTCGCAGTCAGGGCCACCATCTCTCCGCAGCCCACTGTACATTCTTTGTGATAGCTGCTTTCACACAGTGCTATCCTGGCACAGGGCACATGGTTTTCACCTTTGATGGATTACCAAAGCCCCGGGGACACAGACTGTAATCTTTATTTTAGTATTTCCCAGCACTGAGCACTATGTCCAACACGTAAGTGCTGGGACACAACTATAACCAAATGAAATTGGTGGTGTACCACTCACAGTTCTCTATGAAGTATAAAGGGAGATTTATCTCTCTGTCTCCCTCCTTCCCTCTCTCTTTCACACCACACACACACACACACACACACACACACACAAACACACACACAGCACCAGATTGCAGAGCCAAAGGTCTAACACATTTATGCCATTTCTTTTCAAGCTATAGAAGCTGTTCCAGTCCCCAACACCAATCCCAAACACACAATGCTGTCACATGCAAAATTCCCTGTTGTATTCCCAGCTCTAAAAACATCCATACAAATAGAAGGAAAAAACAGCAACACGGCTTTTGTAAATAAGGAGGGGAAGAGAGGTTCAGGGAGGAAAGGGGAATGGGAAAAAATAAGCATTAACATATATCATGTACAAGGGAATAAGGGGAAAAAACGAGAACCAAGACCTGTCATGTACAGGTACAAGATCCCAATAATGAATGTAACTGTACTGTATACCAAAAATGTACCAATAAACTCAATTAAAAAAAAGATATATCATGTACAGATACAACTTCCCTATGATGAATGTATCCCTATGATTATGTATATCTAAAATGTACCAATGAGATTAATTTTAGAAAAAAACCACACACATAGAACCCACAGATGTGAGATGTGCCTTGCGCATCTTAGAATACCAGCTGTCAGGACGTGGCTGTGTGCACTGTGGCAGGAAGAGGCTGCTAGACCTAATAATCATGTTACCGAGATAGGAAAGCAAAGAGACAAGAGTCAGCTTAATTTTTCTTCTCTTGTTTGCTTAGCTACTCTTAAAGCCAGGATGGGCAGCATGGAAGAAGGTTACATACTCCAAGGAGAAAAGAGCAAATCATTGACATTTACCAAAGTCAGCAATCCCTGTTGGCTACGCATGGCTTTATTCAGATCTTAACCTTTTCTGGGAGGCCGAGAAGAGAATTTAATTCTAAAGTGGAGTAGTTTACATTATTTCATAATGAAATATCACTACCTATCAAAAGCCAGGCTATTCCCTGAATGAAAATGTTACATTTCAGCGAGGGCTGAGAGGCAAATTCAAGTATTTATTATACAAAATCATAATAATAGCTAGCATTTCATAACTACTTATGTGTCAGGGATTATTCTAAATATTTTTCTGGGAATGGTTCATTTTATTGCCACAACTCTGTCAAATGGGTGTTATTATCACCTTTGTTTTACAAGTGAAGAAATTTAGGCCCAGAAACCTGTAACACTTGGCCATGGTCACACAACTGATCAGTGTCAGAGCTGGGACAGACACACAGCTAGTCGGGCTCTATGCACTGAGCTTAAACCACTACATTGTTGTCTCCATGAAATCAGAATTCTCAAAGCTTGCCTTTACTGGTTCTCCAATGTGAGGTGAGTTTCATAACTGCTCTGAGCCTCTGTTCTTCCATCTTTAAAATAAAGATACTGTCACTTCTGTCCCTGGCTGTTGTGAGGACCATGAACGTGCCTAGGCTATCTCAAGCCTGATACATAACAAAGCTTCAATAAATGTTCTCTTTTCCTTTTGCAGGTGAGTTAATAAACAAGGAATATGCCACAGGAAAATCAAGTCTGCATTTCTTAGATTTCCAACTAAAAAGCCAATAAAACTCACAAAGCCAGTAAAAGAAAATCTATTACTTTTCAACCAATAACATCACCACATTCTTAACAAACAGGGTCAGATATTTATGGACAAACAGATGTCTCTTTAGAAATGAGTGGGGTGGCCGAGAAGATACATGAAGATTTTTTGGGCTCCCAGGATGTCCTGAGGCATTCCCAGGTGGGCCAAGTCCCTCGACAGCCATTTCTCACTTACCATCCCCCTTTCCACTACAGTGTGAGGGGGTGATTTGAGGAGCCAAAGGTCTTCCCTTACCCAATAGTGTTTATTTAATCCCTGACACCTCCATGGCTACCTGCTACTATGTGTTACATCCCATCCAAAGTCAAAAGGGAAGGTGGTCTCTGTCTCATGAGGCTGTCAGTAAGGAGGGAAGCAGATATGAGCAACTACATGTATAGCCCTGGAGCTTACTGTCGTTAACATACTGGCCCAAACCATGCATCTCAAGTGAAGCACATATTTCAAGTAAAACAAAAACATAAAATTAAATGAAGATAAAACACTGTTGTTGGTTTTTCTTACTTGTTAGTACAGGAATAATTAAACTATGCAGAGAATCAATCTGCAACAACTGTGATTCAAGTCTGGATTCTACTTCTTGCTCTTCTGTCTGACCTCTCATATTCTGGTTTCCCCATCTGTAAAATGGGATGATACCATTTCACCTGCCTGATTTGCAAGACTGCATCTTGTATGTGAATGCATCTGGCAACTACCCAACTCCTGATGTCAAGCACAGTCTTTTGGGAAGGGTAGTCCTGCAAGGATACTGTCTGCTCCAAGACAGCGGCCCTTGCTTGCTATTGGTATCTGTTTACCAATACAAACTCCTCAGTGACCAGTGAGTTCCGACAGAGTCAGGGCACAGCCACAGCCAAGCCTCCAGGAATACCATTCGCAATGCTAGTAGCTTCGAGTTTGGCTCATCTCTCAGGACAGAAACTGGAGTCTCTTCACCTCCTCTTTGGTTTGTGGTCTGTTTAGTTCCACCTGGTACTGGGCAGCAGGTGGCGGTGAAACAGCTTTCCAAGCACTCTACCAGGGCTAACCTGCTTTTCTCACAACTCTGCAGCTCAAACCTGTCTTCTCAAGGGCAGCCTTTAGAATTGGATTTGAAATCTCACTTCACAGATTAATAGCTACAAGACCTTGAGCTACACAACAAGCTATAATAGACATTATCACTGTCATTGGGATAGACAGTAGCCTAAGTGCTGTATATACATTTTCACATTTAATCCTGATAGCAAAGAGTAAATTACAGAGGAAAACAGCCAAGAGCTGACTATAAAGTGAGGATTAAAATATCTCTCCTGGAGGATTTGTTCTGAGGATGAGAAACAACATATATAAAGCATTTTGCACAAAGCATGACAGCTCTTAATAAATAATAGGCTTATCACTGTGACCACTGATACTGTCAAAAGTCGCCCAAGCTACTAACAGTCTTGGTCAGTGTAATGCCAGCATTCAAATCCACATATTTTCAATCCAAGCCATTTTTTTACACATTTTCTTACAAATGGCCAGTTAACTTAAGGTGATAAAGATGGTGATGGTCTAACTGTTTAACAGTGAGCCAGAGAAAAGGCCCTGACCTCAAGCCAGGAGACACAGCTAGCCAAGTGGCTGGAAACAGTTGGCCATACCGTGGTTTGCTCCATATTCCTGCCTCCCATCAGAGCCTGGAGCCCTTCAGAGAAGGAAACCAAGCAGGCTCTCAGATTTCTTTCTCAAACTAGTCTATGAATTTTCTTACTTTGGCATCAGCTAGGATGAGTGGAAATTACATTATATACAATTGACCATGGCAATTAATTAACATCACAGACTCCACAGCCAAGGAACTTGATTCAGATCTCAGCTTCATCATTTAGTATCCAAGAGACCTTAAGTATATTATTTCATGTCTCTGTGCCTCAGTTTCCTTTTCTTTTTATTTTTTGAGACAGGGTCTCACTATGTAGTTGAGACTGCCCTGGAACTCACTATGTAGCCCAGGACGGTCTTGAACTCACAGTGGTCCTCCTGCCTCAGCCTCCCAAGTGCTGGCATTATAGGCATGTGCCACCATGCCTGGCTGTGCCTCAGTTTCCTTAACTGCAAAATAGGGATAATAGTAGTATTCACCTCATAGAGTTATTTGAGAAGATAATATCTGTAAACATTCAAACTCTTAGCTGGCATACTATAAGTTCTAAAAGAAAGTGTTTAAGAAAATTCTTTATTTAAGAAGGAAGAATTTCTGATACTTTTGTTCGGTGAAGTATCCCTAGCACCTGGATCATGACAGGAGCATTATAGACAGTCAATGAAAATTAGGTGGGTGAACCAGGTCCCTACATCTCAATTCTGCCAGCCACAGCCACATGCAGTAAGATTTCTGACATTTAGAGCAGGGCTTTCTGATATCAAATCAGTAAGAACTTTCTCAAGCTCAGAGTGAGGTCAAATCACAGATTTTCTGACCTTAAGTGTTTAGGTCATTTATCCAAAGTCTCGGCAATACAGACCTCTGAGATGTTAGACTTCTGGCAATTTTCCTCTAGTCAATAAAATCCTTTAGTAGACCAAAGGGATCATTCGCTGCTTCTGAGTAAGTTGGAAGGGGAAGAAGCAAAGGCACTGGGGAAGACGGTGGGCAGCTGAGAATTCCAGGCCCTTGGATTAAGGAATAAAGTTAATTCATGTCCAGAGTTGACATAACAAGATTTATCACACATGGATGATCCAGGGTCATTGAGACAGTCCATTTGGTAGATCACACATAAATACAAGCATGGGAAACAAATGAAATTTTTTTCAAAATTTATTTTTTCAGTTCATAGACCTTATATAGTCATACTCATATTTAACTCAGTTCCAAATTATTTCCTCACTGATGAACACAAAGTACTCAACAAGGAATTGTTCTCTGCTAGTTTACACTGAAAAAATTAGTATATATAATTAAAACCCCCAAACTAAGAGGAGAACAACCCAAGAAGCAACTATAAAACTAACTGGAATGATTGTTATGGTTTTGGTGCCCAGCTATCTTAATTCTTTGTCAGTTATTGAGGTTGGCTGGTCAGAGCCCTCTCACCTGAGGTTCTGGAGCCATGCCTAGAGACCCACTCACGGAACATGTGGAATGCGCAAACTCCAAGTTTGGGTTCAGAGCTTATTTTCCAACACACCCACAGTCATGGGAAGGAATAAACAATTCCATGAAGCAGGTTAAAAAAATTATATAGGATGCTAAAGCAGAAGGCAAATTTTTGGGAAGAAGAGCTATCTATATTTTCTGGAATTTTCTTCTATTTTTTGCCACTCTTTGCAAAGTCACACACACAAGTTGCTTTAAGGGTCATTATACACACAGAGGTCCCCACCTTAGTTTTTCCCATCATCAGGTTGTTTCAGGGATGATGCTGTTTGGGGAAACGTATCACACACTTTACAAAGATATGCAAACACTGGATCCCTCTAGACCTGTCAGGACAGAGTAACTTTCCAGTATTTCTAGCAACACCAGATTCAAATGATGTGAACCAGACTAACAAAGATTTTGGCATTTTGCCTTTTCAAAGATGCTTAGATGAAGAAAAAAGATAGCAACGGCAGCAGATAGACTTTAAAGACAGGAACTGATTACCTAAATAATTAAGTAAGAAAGATTAGGAAAACATCCAAGGATCTATTTTGGAAAGATGAGCCTTAACAAGACCATCCCCCAAAGCTACTCATTTACGACCTGCTGAATACAGACGCACAAAGTGTACATTTGCTTGACGGCATTTTTACCAGTTCTTCCCACACTATATGTCAGTGTAGTTGCAAATGGAAAATTGGTTAAGACACCTGACTCAGTATATGTAGCAAAGGTACAAACCACCCTGTTCTGGCTGCCTGTCTACCCTCATCTCTCCCCAAGCGAACAAGAGTTGTGCAGGCTGGAAGAGGCAGGGCCAGTGTCTTTTGGCCTGGTATCCAGGCCTTCTCTCTGGAGCACTCAAGGAGAAAGACTATCTGGTTGGGTTATGTGTTACTACTCTCACTACCAGAGAAGGGTGGGACAGCCCGGAGAGAAGTAGGGACAGCTAAGAGCCCATCACAGCTACCTGGGGCAAGGGCTTGTCATCTCGCAGACAGATACAAGCCAATCCCAGGCCATCAGTTGGTGTCATCACTAATGGTACAGATGGCTGGTTAATTCTGATTCCGACAGATTGTTGATTTCATGACCTCATTTGCATCTGATCTGCTTTTCTCCACAAAGCTTTTGTCCCTGTGGTTAGGCTGACACAAAGTATATACAAGTTGGTTAGTTGGTTTTGGAAGGCAGGTGGTGCTTGGAATGGGAGCTTTACACTGTCTGATCAAAGATCTAAAAGTTTTTTTGGCCAATTCAAGAAGCTATATTTACATTTCCCTCTGCCCCTCCAGATTTCCATGGACATTGGGTTTCTGCTGCCAAATGAGCTTCAGAACACAGGTTAGCAGGTGAGGGGTTTATTTATAGTAGGGCTTCTCAGAACTATTAATGTGTCAATGTATCCTATGAATCTCTAGAGACAGCAAAATTTTCTACATTTCCCTGTCTGGGCATTGCATATGCTTTTAAAGCAACTCTGCATTTTCTCTAAGCCCCGATGTTCTGTGGAGCACAGATTAAAAAATGACAGTGTACAGAACTATCTTTACCTTATCATTCCTACTTAGCCAAAATTTACATCTTAACTTAAGGTCACAGGGATTCTCGGTGTCATCCAGTGTCTTTTCTCTTCTTGCTCCTTAGTAACAACAATCTCAATTCTATTCAAGAGACAATGCACACAGCTCAAAAACTACATACCACAGCACTGATGACACTAGGAGTGAACACAGTTTCCTGCAGAATAATGTTCTGGACAGTGACGTGTAAGCAGAATTATTATACAGGATATTTAAAAGGTCTGCTCAAATGAAACCAACTTAGCTGGCAGAAAGGCTCTTTTATCCTTTTCCTTCTTTTCAGCTGCCTGAAATATAGACATGATGGCTGCAGCCCTGCACCTACTTCTGATTCTCAGGTGGATTTAAAATAATGGAAGCCTTGGGCCATGATTTTAGCTCAGTGGTGCCGCCGCCTGCCTGGCAAGTGCAAGGTCCCAAATTCAATCCCTGGTACAAAAAAAAAAAAAAAAAAAAAAAAAAAAAAAAAAAAAAAAGTTTTTCC
>NW_022900924.1:32497948-32517421 GCF_012274545.1 Fukomys damarensis
AAAAAAAAAAAAAAAAAAAAAAAAAAAAAAAAGATAATGGAAGCCTTATGCTAGATTGTTATAGCAGAAGCACAAAATGATCCTAAACTTCTGATGACCATGGAACTACCCTGCCACTACTGGCCTGCCTTTGAAGGGACTTCTTTATGATGAGAGAGAAATAAATTTCTATTTTCTTTAAACTACTAAGATTTTAGGCTTTCTGTTTGAAGCAGCTGAATTCTAATTGATTTACTTTGAAATCTGCTGCTCAGGTATTTTATTTATCTACATTTATCAGTCCTTCTTTAAGGTACTCTTCTTAATCAGTCTATTGGTCTTTGGTAGAGAAGGCAGTCATTGGAGCTGTTCAAAGCATTGCATTTTTCCTTCTGCAGTTCTATTATGGCACTTTGCTACTGTTCTTAAAGTTTGGTGTGTCATATGCTTTACTCTGGTCCGTGAGATGTGAGTAGAAGTAATATGTCACTCCAGATGGGGTTTAGGATTGCAAGTTCAAATCACTGTAGGGTCTATGGATTCATATGTGGACATAACCCCACCATTAGTCTGTGTCCTTGGGTAGCTGATGAATAAGAGTCTCTACTGGTCACACTGGTCATGTGGCATGGTCAAGAAATAGATGAAAGTTATACGAAATCTCTAAGACTGTGTGTTACCATGGTACATTCTAGGCTATTCTGACAGACGTGACCAAAAGATGGTGATAGTAATAGTTACACTGTACAATGCTTTAATGATTTCTGAGACAATGTTGTAGGTGACCTGCTTTTTATAAGATATTCCCTATGCACCAGACATTACACAGGGCATTTTGCAAATATTATTGCATTTAATCTCTGCATAGATCCTGTATGGAACATTGTTCACCAAAGAAAAAAACTAACATATGGCCAATGCTAAAGTGAACCATCTCCCTACTGTTTCTAACCTGCAGTGTGTGAAGGCAGCCATGGAAAACCCTCACATAACTGCTAAAAACACAGAATTCTATTTTTTTAAATTGGTACTAGGGATCGAACTCAGGACCTTGTGCTTGTGAGGCAGGCACAGTGCCAGTAAGGTAAATCCCTGGCCCATAAAAGGAATTCTAATAACCCATTTCACCAAGAAGGGAGAAATAGTTTTAAAATGGCACCTGTTGACCATATCCCTGCATTGCCTAATCCAGAGCATGCTGGGGCTTATAGTCTTGCACTCATGGAGGGCAATAGATCTCTAAGTCTCCTGACTGCTCATTTGAAGGCCTTTGAACTCAAAACCTGCTTTTTGAGCCACTGTAAAGGTTACCTAGCAGCTGAGAATAACTAATTGGGCAACATTCTCTGACTGCTGGCATGAAAAGTTATAATCTCAGCATCACCGTGGCAACCTCACTGGAATGCTGGTTATTCGCACAAAGAAAACCGGTCTCCATTCAGACCAAGATTGAATTTTGTCTCTCTTCCACTTTTCCTGTTACAAATTGCTACTGAAGGAACAATGCTTCTTTTAAGAATGTTCATTACTGGTCGGTGAAAAAAATAGTCTTAGCCTGGAAAAATCTGGAAATGGGAGAAGTAATATATTCATTACCACCACAAGCAAAGAGACTGTATGAAGTCAGGCTCTATACAAACAACAGTAAAGGCCATCGTGGAGGAATTCCATGGCCACAGAATTCTATGGAGATGTCAGTGGGATGACACCAGCAACCAATCATCAACAGATACACAGATCACAATAAATCTATCGATGCTCATTTCCTGGACACCTGCAATGTGCTATCACAGACTCCCTCCTGTGAATCTTCCAGTGGCTCCCGTTTCTTGTACCCTACCACCCACACTCAGCCTATCTGTAAAGCTTCAGTGAACTTCTCTCCAAAATTATCTATAGCCTCTCTATTCCTAGACATCCAACAGACTCTTACCATCTATGTTCTTGTCCTCTTTTTCTTTCTCCTTATCAGAAAATCCTTTGATCCCATTTTGTCAAAGTCTTAACAGTCCTTTGAGATTCAAGTCAAATCACATTCCATACCTAAACTCCTCTATTTGAGTAAATTACACATTAAATACTCCCGAAAGATGGACTTGACTGTATCTATCCTACTGCCCGGGAATGCAACTCTCCAGGGAGCAAGATCAAGATTTGAATGGGGCTTACCACTTCCAGGTGTGTGACTTTGGAAAAATGACTGAACTTCTCTTCACCTATAAACAGGGTACTACTCAAATTGGGGTCATGACAAACAGCATCTGCAGAGCATGTAAACCTTAGGAGAAATGTAGAGACTTGCCCCCCCCAGAACTACTATCTTGGAATTAACATTTTAACAAGAAGCCCAGGTGATTCAAATGCATACTAATAATGAAACAATATTGATAACATTTACCTAACAGAGGAACAGTAAGAATGTATGAAAAACACCCAACAGGGAATTGAATACATAGGGACCCTCACCAAATGAAGAAACTATTTACTCTCCTTCTGTTAAATGTAGGGTAAATTAACTGGTGCTACAGTGGATTCAGATATTATGTCATGAGCTTGTCCTCAAGAAGCACGTATAATTAGCACTAATAAATTAAAGCATGTGTAATATAAATGAAGAGACGTGAAAGGGATCTGTTTTAGAAGAACATATGCCTGAAATTTATTTCATCATTTACAATTTTCTGACATTGCGCAAATCCACTGAAATTCTCTAGCCCTAAGTTTCTTTTACTGAAAGTGGAAATAAGAATGCTGGCAGCTTGCCTACCTCTCAGTGCTGTACTAAAATTCAAATGAGGTAAAAGGAAGATGAAAGAATTTTGCCAAATACAAAGCAATAATTAAGTCAGTTTTTATCAGTCAATACTAAAATAAAATGTGTTCATCTCAAAGTGAACTCATGCAAAACGTGCCGTCCTTGAAGGACACACAAGAAATTGGCACAAGTTGGCACCATGGAATAAAGCTTAGCCTACCCCACTTTAGGACTTCAGGATGCAGTTTTAATGAAAGGAATGAAGAGAGAGCTGAAGGGGCACCGGTTCTGCCTTCACTGTCACCGGTATGGTGAGAAAAGGGCTGAAGGTATCCACTGCTTTGAAAATGCTGGGGAGCGGAATAGGTAGAAATGCCAGGTCCCAAGGGAAACGGATCCATAGCGGGCCCTGAGGCCCTCCCAGCATGGGTGCTCATGGAATCACAGGGAGCATCTCAGGGCAGCCAGGGCAGGAACCTGAGACTGGAATTGCTGTGCAAACAGCTAGCCGGGCGGAACACAGTATAAATGACAGAAGAGCTCAGACAGGAAGGAACTGATTCAGATCCACACCAGTCAAGGGATGCTGAAAGGAAAAAGTGCCACCAGGCTGGACCCAGAAATACAACAAGGATTTAGGTAAACAAAAAGAGAGCAATAGAAGGGGTAAACCTGCTTTTTGGGTGATCTTATTTTAACAAGATATAAATTGACTATGTATCCCACTTCTGTTGAAAGTGATGGCTGCTCAGGATCATATCACTTAGAGGACAGTAGCTCCATGCCTCAGACTTAAGAGTATTTCTAGAAATGGTTATTATGTAAGACTTTCATAAAGCAAACAGATTACAAATATTGAACACAGACGGCTATGACAAAAACGACAAAAACACATGGGATAAAGACTACGCCGTCATTCATTTTTTAAGACAAAATCCTCTATTTGAAGCCTCAATTCTCCCAGCAACAAGTCTATAAATTACATTGCTAACATAATTTGTGGACATTCACCTTCCTCACTCTGTGTTCCTGTGCTTCCCACCCCGCACCCCGCCTAAGCAGAGCTGGGATCGCTGCATCTAACATTCTTAGCAATATCACGGTAGCCAGGCCACAGGAGGGACTGAATAAATGTTGGCTGAATAAAGAGATAAAGTCAACAAAAGCAAAACTTATATAAGTGGTTATTTACTTTTCCATTAATGAAATAAAGAGATGAGTCTGGAAGATGTGAATATATATTTCTCTGAGAGTGCCTGAAAGTCTGTGAAGCCATATTCCAAACACAGTGCATCTTCCTGCAATGCCTGCTTTCCAGCAGAATTTTTGGCGTGTGGTTTTAAAAATACACTAAGCACAGGAATGTTTGTATGAACTTTAAAAATGAAGCAGAAAGATGTTAATAAATTCCAGACTTGCAGTGAAGTCTTCTCAGTCAGTACACCAGCATCTCTAAGGTTTCTAATTTCCTCTTCTTCACTAACAGGGATGTTTCAGCAAACATGTTCAGAAGAATGCTATTCTCGTATACCAGTAACAACACTAATTTTTAAATTCAGTAAATGTTCTTCATTTCACCTCTATTTACTCAAAATTTTATATTTACTGAGATTAGAGCTGGACATCAGTTTAATTTTGTACTGCCTATTCAGCACAGGATTCAAGAAATGTAATATTTTTAAAGATAACAAAGAGAACACTTATTTTAAAAATTATTTCATCCAATCACTTGCTAAGTGCAGCTGGATTTCTCTATGAAAAATCAGTGTTTTCCTCCAAATCTGTTACTTAGGACTTCTGGTAAACAATTGTGTAATTCCTGAATATTTGCTACTGCCTAAATTTAAAAAAGAATAAAAGTCTTTACAAATTATTATTAAGTCTTACTTTTCACCAGTATAAAATATCACCTGCTCCTCCAAACACTCTAGATTTGTGAGTTAATTATGTGAGGCAAATAAGAGGAGCATCTTACTACTTGGAGAGATGGTCACCTTGGTGTTAAATGAGCACAGCATATGTGAGCATTGACCCTGATGTCAACTCCACTGAACTATGAAAGGCCTAGCAGATTAGCAGAGCGTGCTCCTGGGTGTGTCTAGGTGGATCACGGCCTTGGACAGCGGTCCTTCCCTGTGCCTTTCTTGTGCTGCTCTGTTCCTTGCCACCATGAGCTAAGCAGCTTTGTTCTGTCATACCCTTTCCACCATAATGTTCCCGCTTTGGAGCCATCTCACTGTGGACTGAATTCCCCAAACCATGAGCTAAATTAAACCTTTCTGCTTTTAAGTTGTGGGTATAAGGTACTGTGTCTCAGGTACAAGAAAGCTGATTAATACATGCTTGCTCTGTATACTCTGCAGCACATATTTCACAATTTAAAGGTTTTGAAAAAATAATGTGATCAGTAAGAGGACAGCTGTAGTTTACAAGAATGAGGAAACAGAGAAGCAATCCAGTAATTAAAATATTAGTTTCTTATTTAGGCATGGCTCAGAAATGAGCAACAAAGGCTTACTCGAAGCTCACTATGTGTCTTTTGTTACAGTAGAGAAATTCTCACCCTCATTATTGAAGTACACTGAATATTTCGCTACACTGTCTGGCACAATGCTGAGCATATAATCCTTGCAGGTAGTCTATCTGCTACATTGAGATGCAAATGTTTACCAGTGGATATGTAACTAAAACTAGTTACGGCCACATCTCGAAAACCAGATACCAACTCTCCCATCCTCCACACTGGCTCCAAATCTTTTCAGGGATGGCTCTTTCGGTCATTCTTCTCAGGTGCTCTTCTCAGCCACTATGTTCAAATATTGGTTTGAGGCAAGAAATTTGAAGAGTCTGTGGCTGGAGACAGGGAGGAGTAGAATTTTATGCAGCTGATTAAATCAAATAATAAATTAAGAATAATGATAACAATTGTAATGAAAAAAATTTCTCTGCATCATTAAACTTCCCTTTTGAGCACAGCCGCGCGGCTCATTCCAGAAGCACCTGTGATATGCAAACCACTAAGAGTGACGCCCAAGAGATTTCTCCCTTCCCAGTGTCACTGAGTGAATGAGGGTGGCTCTAAGTCTTTAAAAGGAGGAAGGAGCAACAGAAATGGCTCAGTGGTTTAGAACTTAGGCTCTAGCAAAACTAAAGTAGTGACTGTGAAATCAGAGTAATATGGTAAGGTGGTGAGAGTTGGGCAGATCTTTCCAACATTTTTTGTTTAACTAGTGAGTACATGGTTACTGATTTTTTTTCTTTTACTTTGACCATCTCTAGGAATAATACAAATAACATAATAGACTGCATGCATTTTAGTATTTTGCATATACCCATAAGTACTTGATATAGACACTGGCCAGGGACAGAACTACCACTGCCCTTGGCCTCTGGCTTCTGGTACTTTCTCATTTTTCCTGATCAGAAGGCCAGGTCTTCCTTTCTTCCTGGCAGTGATGTATTGTGCCTTGCTAGAAAAAAAACACTACATTTCATTGTACCCCAAAACCACCACTGCTGAAAGGCCTGACTTAGAACTTCACTTTTGTAACACGAATAACTTCCCTCAGATGTAAATTATGAACGAGAGATACTTTTTTCCTGAAAAGGTTCAGGCTCTCGGAGGTAATAAAGCACACTTAAAAATGTAGGAACTTACATATTTTTAAAATTAAATACATAAAGGTGAAAGGACACTGACACAGGATAAATAATTTCAGTTCAAAGCTTGGGCCTGGCCACTTACTAGATAAGGGGCTGAGCAAGCTATTTTATTTTGTTGCTTCCTTGGAATGGTGGGGATGATGTGTCTCTCCCACACAGGTGACTTCTGTTTCACCACTTGTGTACACACACATACACACACCCTTCCACACACAATACAAACCCAGTCTTCTTTTACTATTTTCAAGTAGTCTCTTTACAAGCAACTTCCTTAAAGCCAGCTTCCATCTTCAGATCAGGTAAAGCATCACATCTACTATGATAGCTTTCTATCATTATAACAAAATATCTGAAAATTAACTTTAAGGAAGCAGTGGCTTATTTCGGCTCACAGTTTCAGTCCATGACCATTTGGCACTGCTGCTTTGGGCCTGTGGTGGTACAGGGCATCATGGTAGCAGAAGCACTGAGGGGAGGGAGACCATTTGCCTTCTGGTGGCCAGAAGGCAGAAAGAAAGACCAGTGTCCTATCATTCCCTTCAAGGGCACCCCCCTCACTTGCATCCACAAGGTACTACCCCCCAAAGGCTCCACCATCTCCCAATGGCTCCGCAGGCTTGCAACCAAGCCTTTAACACATGGACTCCAGTGGACACTTTGGATTTGCAAAATGGCATCTACTAAGCCCTTCCTAAGACCCTCTTTCCTCTCCCCAAGAGAGCATAGTTGTTCCTCCTCTGTGTTATTGTAGATTTTACACTAGAAAATGACTAACACCTGCCATGTATTGTAATTGTGTGCTTATGTATCGTATTTCCCCTCTAGACTGCCTGAGCCACTAGAACCTATAGTTTCTGAATCATGTTGGTATCTTCAGCTTTTAGCAGGGTCAAAACAATCGGTTTTCTGGAAGTGTTAGTGACCACGTAAACCATAACAGTGTTCATTTCCAAAAACTTACTGCATGCTAAAGCATTTACATGCAGTATCCGGAATCTTGATAAGAGCTCTATAAGGCAGACATTAGCATTTTAGTCTCACAGATGAGAAGACTGAAGCCCAAATGAAGCAAACAAATGATTAGCCTCAGGTTTTGACCACCTTCCTATCTACTGACAAAGGACTGAATATAATGCTCAGTACTTACTAGATTTTCAAAAACTGTCATCTTCCCTCTTTCTGTTCAAACAATAATGATAGTATGACTTCTGTAACGGAAATCTAGAAACTAGGTAAACTAGGTCCATTTGGTATCAATTAATGCTACAACTTGGTGAATTTATTACAAAAAAGCTTATTTCACCAAATCTGGCATCAGTACTCATGAACAGGTTTTTCAATCATACATTAATCATTTACAAATTATTTCTTGAGTTCCTGCTCTCTATCAGCTCTGTACTATGCACTGAGGATCCCCAGATGATCACATCATAGTCCCAGTCCCAAGGAGCAGACACCAGGAAGTGCTGGCTTTCTGACTAGTGGCTGCTACAGGGACTTCTGAGTGCCTCAAAGCACAAATTCTTAATGGACAGATGTTACACTTCCATTAAGCAAGCCTGCCATTAGGGCATCTATGAATCATTTAACACAGCATGTTCTAGGCCTCGTGTATGGCCACAGAATATTCTTTTAGGAAGATTATGCCCTCCAATAGCCAACACTCATGTGACAATTGAAGAGCCACCCACAAAGATTCCTGCAGAGGAGTACTTAGGGAATTGATCGGGGTCCTGATGAATGGTAATATGGATGCCACCTGGAAAGGTAGTGAGCACCAAGACATAGAAGCCATTCATTATGGAGATTTTAACCACAAACACCCTACCAACCTCCCTCTGCAGGAGCCCTTCGTCTCCACCAACTCATCAGCTCCATTTTGAGACTGGAAACCTGGTGTGTCTCTGTACATAACCCCAATAGGCATCATTCAAACACAACACAACATATTATAAACACACTGAATGACTGCCCAGAGGCGGGGTGGTCCTGGCTACCAAAGCAACCAAGGCTTCCATGAACCTTTTGATACAAAGCTCCACCAGCATGTTCAATTTTCGGGCAACATGTGGGATGATTCTTTGCTTTTGTGGAACTCACTGACCAAAGGGAAGCAACGTCTAATAAGAGAAGTGCCACCTTCTGCCCCAGAGCCCGAGCACACAGACAAGCGATCCTGAAAAATTACTCTCAGCACTTTAGCTGAGCTATTAAAATGCCACCCAACAGAGTATGTTCTTGTCAGGCCTCTACTTGGTGTTAATAACTGCCACACCATCTTTGAGAGCAGCACAGATAGGACCAAAAGTGGATAATAAATAATAATGGTGCAAGATTGCAGCCTCAATTTATGCCTTTTATCACTGTAACTGCCATTGATCTCTTTTCTAGGCTTTCTCTTCCCCCATAATTCCCTGGTGGACTAAGCAATTATTGTTTACAAACTCCTCTGAAGAGCCCCTATTTCACAGGGTCTCCCACACAGCCACTCAATTAACAGAACTAAATGCTTCGGTGAGGTTCACAGAAGCTGCCAGCAAACTGCCATGCTGTACTTGGCATCCGCTTCCAAAGGAAAAACATGATGCTGGTGACCTCCCTGGGTACTGTAGCTTTTCTTTATTTTCTTTCTTTTTTTGTACTAGGAATTGAACCTAGCTTTCACACTAAGCTGGGGAGCTTTTATTTATTTTGGGGGATGGGGGCAGGGTCTTGCAAAGTCTCTCAGATTACATTTGAACTTGATACCCTCCTGCCTCAGCCTGCCATAGTGCTGGGATTACAGGTAGAAGACACCATGCCCAACTGCAACTTTAGCTTCCAAGTGAAAGTTCAAGCCCCTTAAGCTGCCTCCCTGCTTGGCCAAGAGGACATGCATTAACCCTCCATGGGATGACTGTGCTGATTTATTTTGCTCTGAGGCTGTAGCTATATTCTAGCCAGTAGATCCCTTGTGTCCATTGGTGTCTGTGAATATCCTAGAACTAGATTCCATATTTTGTGCATGTGTGTTTTTAAGGGAATAAAGTCCAAACACTGATTATCTGAAAGGATCTAATATCTAGAATCTTAGTTGACCCCTCCACAGTTTTTCAATACAAGTTTGGCAGGTGGACATTCACCTCCCAAACCTGAAAACAAGGTAACCAAAGAACAGGTTTGGGAGCCCCTCACTTGCTAATAAACAACTTTCTAGAGCACACATCTATCATTTGTGAGACTCATCCACACTGATCGCCACAGTGGGGATGATCTGAGTTTCACCTACACTGTCAGGCCTCAAGGCATACACTACTCTTATAAGTCTTGTGTCTAGTGGTGGTGGTGGTGGTGGTGGTGTGTGTGTGTGTGTGTGTGTGCGCACATGCATGCACATGTGTGAATGAAAGGCTGTTTACATGAAAAGGGATCAGAATTTGCCACCACAAAACATGCCACTCTGGCATAAGGATTATTTTGAGCAGAAGGCAAGAGAGAAACAACAGATGCAGATAAAACTCCCTACCTCCTCCCTATCTGCCTAAAGGCAGGGCATAAATTTCCTTCACGAAGGTATTTCCTCACCCTCTCCCATACCAAAAAGAGGAAAGCGATCACACTGGCCGGCACCTGTATAAATAAACCTCACTAAAATAACCCTAATCTTCCATTAGTATCTCTTATATTTTTACCTTCCCATAACATATTGGCCCCAGAAGCCCCAAGCCCTTATCCTTTCTCTTGTCACATCTTTACAATTTATTTTATTTTTTTGCTCATGCCTATATAATCACAACACTCTGGAAGGCTAAGAAAGGAGGTTCAGAAGTTCAAGTCCAGCCTGGGTAACTCAGTGACTTGGGCTCCATCCCAAGTACTGTTAAATTTTTCTTACTGCTCTTTCATACAGTGGTATAGAAGCTCCAAGGTTTACCACTTCCTTGAGTCATAGCTCCCATGAACTAACCTTTATACTTATGTAATTAAATCTGCTCACTTTCTCTTAATAATCTATCTTTTCCAGTTTATAATTTACAGAGCCATAGGTAGGGCCCAAGATGAAAGATAAAATTTTTTTCTGACCTATAGTATATATAATGACTGTGATCAATCAATGTCAAACAACCTCCAGTTTTCAGAAGTGCCTATTTCTGTTGTCTTCCAGACACTTTCAGAATAATTTTATGATAACTCTAAAGAAGGCCATAAGATGTAGTGGGTAAAGACTTAAACAAAAGTAGATACCAAGAAAAATATCTGCTAATACCTGAAAGGAAAAAGCTTGATGATCCAGGAATCACTATAGTTGGCTTTCTAGAATTCCAACAAACTGGGCCAAACCTCCTTTCAAGTGCTCACAAAATCATCTAATTCATGACACAAAAATTAAGTAATGATACAAGGCAATTGTGCTTGGCCTTACAACACAAAGATTAGTGGGGCATGGGTGCCACCCCCACCCTCTGGGCTTAGGTTCTAGAGAAGGAAGTAAAACCCACAATGAGAACAGGCACACTCTGATATGTCCCCCTCTTCATCAAATTCCCCTGGGGCTGCCTCTTAGTTTGCAAGTCTATCAATTCAGAGAATGTACCTATCTCTCAATAAAAGAGACCTAGCTAAGGTATACATAGAGAAAAATATACTTAGGACCCCAAAATTCAAAGCATTTTAAACAAAACATGATATGAGAGAAATATTTTGGGATATACTTCAAATGCAATTAGTGAACCATCAGAATGAGGTTGAGATTATTTTGAAAAGCTCAAGATTCAGTCAATACAGGGGTGTGGTCTAAAATGCTGGCTATCTTAGTGCTCCCAAAACAATCTCTAACATTCAGAAAGCTAGGGGTTTAGCATTTTATATCCCAACAAAAGAGCTTATTAATGGCCACCTTGAATATGCTACAGTCATCCTTTTAGAAAATCCTCTGGGCCTTTGCAGTTGGCATGTATATTTGATCATATTACATATTATCATTTTTAACATATTATCATTTCCCCCACTTCATCAGAAAGGGAATCTGCCCAGATAACTTTACAAGCAGAACGTCTGGTTTTCAGGACTACATTAATGACCACGACATAGGTGGAAAGTAAAGTAACACTTGGAAAAGCGTAAATGAAGCTTGGTCAACTCAGAGAAGAAAGAAATTGCTTCAGGCGGTCTAAGAGCAAGGAAAATTTTATGGCAGAGGGTCGAGTTGGATCCCAATGTTGAAAGACAGAATTTGGACAGATGTAAGTGGCAGGAGTAGCTCTAAGAGAAAAGCAATTTAAGTAATTAATGCACAGTTTTCAACAAATGACAACAGAACATCTTTGACCTACCCAAAGACCATGAGCTCCAGCCCTAACTTAGTGTTAGGAAGATCCGAGTTGCATGGTCAAGAAAGTTTTCAATGCGTACATCTTTCTCCCAAGAGAGGAAATTTTCAACTGTTTTACTGGGTTTTCGAATAACCATCATAATTTGCCCAATGCAGTGTTCCACGACTTTTCTGTCACACTTTCTAATAGAAACAGAGGGCCTTCTTCCTTTAACATGATGACACATACCCACATAAGACATTTCTCAGAAGCAACTCAAAAGAGGGCACTTTATCAATAATATCTAAGGACAGGCAGCATTTCCCACCACGTCCATCCTTCAACCCTTCTCTCCTAGTTCAGTGCATTTTTTCAGCTGCACAAGTACAAACACATGGAGAATGCAAAGAATGTATCTGAGTTTGGCATCACTTGCAGTGTGCCGCCTGCAGACATGTCCTCAAATGGTGCGAACGAAGCAAAATAGTCACAGAAGCAAAATGCAATCTCGAGGTCACTGTGAACCCAGCTGCCCTTGTCTCTTGGCCATTCCTGGCTGGAATCCCACTGAGCAAATCGAACAGAAGAACAGGCAAGACGCAGGAAGGTCCAGGAAGTACCCAGCTGCGGCAAGGGAAAGCAGTCATCAAAACCTTAACCTAAGCTTACAGATACCAATTTGCCTCCAGGAGTTGACTACTAGATCATCCCTAGGTATTCCTTTTCAGGCCTCATGATCTCATTGCTGAGTGTAAACCCTCCTGTGGAACCATATGATGAGCTCACTGGCAGTCAGTGGGTTTCCAAAGGCAGTTCCACTACTCGTCCTAAAATGTACATGAAATCAGGTCACCCTCCCATAGAGTACCTTCTTCATTCAGATATTTCTCAAATCTATTTTCCCCAAAAGTTTGTCTAGCAAAAGTAGCTGTCACACCCACAAAACTGACAGGTACTTAGGGAAAACAATCAGATTTCTTTAGAAATGTCAAACCAAGGGAAGTCATACAACTCAGGGACCAAACACAGTGTTCATTCTTGGGTATTTACACTATTCCCAATCTAGACAGGACTGTGACAGAAAAATATTAATTTAGTCATTCTTCTGACTTATTAGAAATTTACATCAACCCTAAAATGCATATTTTTTCACATTTTAATATTTCTGGAATTGGGTGTATCTGGAAATTAACATACTGGTTTCCACATTTTGGTAAATAAAATCAATTGCAAACAATCAACTGTACAGGACTGTTTCCAGAGTCATGACTTTATAGGGAAGGACCACATGACCTTTCCCCCTGTTCAAAATGGGAAATGAATTTCCTTTATTTGGGAGTAAGCATGAAACAAGATGCCCTTCACAACAGATCTCATGCCTACACTGTCAGTGTCAATTCTTTCCTTGCCTCTTGCCAAATTATGGTCATTTTCTTCAATATACCAAATTTCTCTCATGTTAATATAACTTTTAAGGTTCCACACAAGAATCACCTACCTTGAATCTCTGTCTCTGATACTTCCTGATTCCCCACAGTTAAAATAAATGCCCCTCTTTTGAGGGCTCCCAGCCTCTGGTGCTTCATTATGGCTTCATCACACTTTTAACGCCCCCCCAACAGTCCACAAAGGCAAAAGCTGTGCCTTGCATGCATCTTTCTTTCTTTTTTTTTTTTTTTTTTTTTTTTTTTTTTTTTTTTTTTGTCATCAGCGATCAAACTCAGGACCTTGCGAGGCAGGCACAGTACCACTGAGTGAAATCCCTGGCTCTACCTTGCATGTCTCTAAAGCAAAGCCACAGGATAACTGAGTGGCATGAAACTGGGGATCAAAATACAATCATCAAGAGAAGGGATGAACAGACCTCAGGACATTTCCTCAGTGCATAAGATACTTGACACTGAGAGGTTGCCTGCAACCAGATAGAATTTAACCTCTTCTTCTTACTGTGGCTCTTAGGATCCTCTTCTCTAAAATGGGAATTCTAGGTTGATGGTCTCTAAGTTGTCTTCCATTCTACACTTCTGTTTTTATGCTCCAGTAAAAACAACCTGCTATTCTACTCACTTGGCATTGATCAAATACTGCCTTTCACTGTGAAGCATCTTTTTGAAAATAGATTCTCAAATGGGCAAAACCATCTAGTGCTTAAGGTTTTTTGTTTGTTTTGGTACCAGGGATCGAACTCAGGACCTTGTGCTTGCAAGGCAGGTGGTGGGACCACTTAGCTAAATCTCTGGCCCTAGTGCTTAAGTTTTTTGAGGTGTGTACATTGAGGGGGTAGGCAAGAGAATGTCTAAAACTCCAGGGGAAATACATCATTTGAAAACACATATTCAGTATAATTTGATATATGGAAAACTAATACTCTGTGAATTACAAACTAAACAATATAAAGTTTGACAAGGTAGTCTTGGCTGACAGAAAAAGAGAAGACTGTGACTCTCAACAAAGAAAAGGCATGATATTTTCAGGAAGTTTGTGAAAGAATTATGTAGATTACATAAGTCCATGAAAAACTAGTGTAATAACTAACATGGCATCCTTGTTATGATCAGAGACTCAACTATTAAGCAGGCATGGGTTGAAATTCCAGCTCTCTCCCTTACTAACTAGCTGTTTGATTCTGAACATTTACTTTACGCCTCCAAGCTTTAGTTCTGTCTTCAATAAAATAGGGATTATAAAACAGGTCTCACGAGGTCACTGTAAGAATTAAAGATCACATATAAAGCTCCTCTAAAGTTGCCTAGCATTGAACAGTCACCAAATAAATGGTCCCAATTATTATGGGATCCAAACACAGGGTCCACAGTACAAGTCCTATTACTTTGCACAGCACACTGAAGATAACCTGAGGTGTAAGAAAGAGTAACTTACAAGCCACCCAGCCACCCGAGTTACACAATTCAATGGTTTCAAGTACGGTATTCATAAATATGTGCAACCATCGCCACAATCAGTTTCAGAACATGTCAGCATCTGAAAATGAAACCTCATTTTCTTTAGCTGCCACCCTCAACCCCTAATCCTTCCATGCCCAGCCCTAAGCAGTCACTAATCGGTTTTCTATATTTATAGATTTCCCTGTTCTGGACTTCGCATATGAATAAAATTATACAGCGTATGATCTTTTGTAACTGGCCTCTTTCATTTAGCATAATGCTGTCAATGTTCATTCATGCAGCAGCAGGTATCACTACAGTACTCCTCTATAATAAAAAGAGTACTCCATTGTTTTCAGATACGAGATTGTATTAATATTCTTCAGCTGATAGAATTTGAGTTTTCCTTACCTTTTGGATATTATGAATAAGGTTCTGTGAATATTTGTGTGCCACATTTTGTGTGGACATAAGTTTTCATTTCTCTTGATTACAAAATACCGCTGAGTGAAATTGCCCGGTCAGAAACTGACTCTGGTTCACCTTTTGAGGAACCTGGTTCACCATGTTTTCTACTAATTTCTAAAAGGTAGAAATATAAAAGCACACCAATGATTTGGGGTGTAAAATCAAGCTAGCCAAACAAGGGTAGATCCTCAAAGCCAGTGCAAATGCTTTATCAACTTATAAATAGTTACACATCCGTTGCTCATGTGTGCAGGCACCATCTTGTAAGAATTAAAATTTCCTAGCTGTTAAAGGAAGGTAGTAACAAGACTCAGTTGATTCAACTCTAAGAATATTTGCTTGCTTGCTTGCTTATTTGTTTGTTTGTTGGCAGTGCTGGGGATCCAACACAGAGCCTGTACATGCTAGGCAAGCACTCTATTGCCATTTTAAAGCATTTTTCTTAGACTCAGTTCAGTATGTTTGTGGACAATTCTTTTAATGATAAAACTGCTAAAGGTGGAATATAAAAATGGACCAAACTTGCACACCTATGCAAATATCATGGCCTATTTTTTCATACCAATAATTTCCAGTAGGTATATTTATAAAAATTGGAAGAAATCTACTTCCCATGAGGAGCCTCAATTGCCAATAATATGCTGACATCTGGAGAAAGTAGGAAAGAGCAGCAGGAGAAGACTAAGGAGCAGAAGCTTCACTGGAGCCTCTGAAATGCAGCATCTGGAAAAATCTCTCCACACGCACAAATCACTTCAGGGCTGACGTGTCAGTCTCGAAAGTCTTCGATACAAGAGTGCAAAGGGCATCTGTCTCTGATTTTCCTACTGAATGCCAGCCTTGTTCTCCATGGGCTGCTACTCTCCTCCTTTGTTAGTCACATACAGACTGACAGACAGATGGAGGTGACCGACCAAGGAATACATCATTACCTTTCGCCTTGTTGAAGGGGTGAAGAAATTGGCCTACACAGAAATGCCTCTGAATTTTAATGTTATTTCTGAGTGTCTTTGCCTCATGTTATACTATTGCTCAGAGCCTGGGGTAGGCTCTGGGAAGCTGGAATTCCAATCTCCCAATGAAGATTGACATGCAGATAGACTGAGTGTTCATCCACCCATGTGAACATGCTCTCCTGATCCAGAAGTGTCATTAGTTAAGATCAGACAGGAAAATTAAATAAAATGCCACTTGCAAAATGACAACTCACAAAAATTACATTTATATGAAGCACACACAGAGATACCACTCTAATATATTTATATCTAAAAGAAAAAATATATATTGGGACAAAAGCCTGAAGAAGTACCTAAAATCCAAATACATTCAGAGAATTGAAATATACCAGGTATTAAAATGTAGAGTTTATCAATGAAATTATTTCTATAATACAACATAAATACCTTTTTTATTTTCTTTTCTGCTTGGTTCTATGGCCTAGATTTACATTTATCAAAACAAACAAAAACAAGTAAAAACATAGCAAAGCAATTTGCTGTCTAGAAGCCCTTTGAGAATCCCAACATGTTTATTTTTTGTTAACCACACTGCTGAAAAATTCTTAGACCTTAGATATGAAGTGATATGTAATGAACAGGAAATGCTACAGAGAAAAATACAACAGACTTGTGATATGTGGATGTTTAATTTATGTTGGGCAAAACACAATTTTCCCATTTACTGATTCTTTTCACACCAGTCATAGAAAATAGCACAGTACTTCGGAGATACCAAAATAACTGATGCTTTACTATTAGCACTTTTCAAATGATTCCTCTTAGACTGTCACCTTTCACCAAACCAAAACAGACTTCTTCACAACTGCAAGTTTCCACTGTGTAGTTCAAACATTGAGATATTTTCCCCAAAGAAGCGTGAAACAGGTCAGCATGTAGAGCTAATAGCATCAAATTGTCATTTAGGGAGAAAATGCATACTGTGGAATTGTTAAGATCGCAAAAAAGGACACCAGCTTAATATGCTGGTAAGAAACTTAAAGACATGTATCTTCTGCCTCCACCATGGTCTATAATCGAAGGACTAACTGTCCTCAGACTACTGGCAAAACAATCCACACTTCTGTGCATGGCCCTCACAGCCCTTCACAATTCACACCTGTCCAACTTTCCAGCTCAGCTCCCATCATCCTTTCATCACATTCACAAATCAGTTATGTGCACTTTGGCACACTGAGGTAAATGGACAAACCTGCCCAGAGCGTCCAGGCTCAAGCTCTAGTACTATCAGGCTGACTGTCTACACAGACCCCTCGGCTCCAGTTGCACAGAGGCTGGAAAGTTCTTCCACCTATGGGAATGTACTCGTGGCTCTCCCTGGACATAGCACATAACCATCACAATCCCACGGCCTTGCACAGAGTTCTTTGTTGTTTCTTGTTCTTCAAGAATCACCTCTGCAGTACAGCTATTCTTGTCCTCTGCAGACCCCTTAGTTCCAGAACTAGAGATTCCTCTGCGTTCCCACAGTGCTTCTCACCCCCAGTGTGTTCCCTGTCTGTCTCCTCTGCTGCAGTGAGCCCCTTGAGGGCTTATTTACTTTTGCATATCAGAAGGTAAATACAATGCCTGGCAAATCCAATCACAGATACTTCACTGTTGCCTTCTAACATGATTTATGACTTCTTCAAAGCATTAAAAGAACTGAGAAAATTCAGAACCAGCCTCTAGCAAATAGAGAATTATTTTGAAGCACATGTGCTCAATTTCACTTGTGGCAAGCCTTCCCTATTACGAATTCCTGAAGAAGTGCTAGTCTCCTTCTGAAATTCAGGACATAGTCTATAAGATCTCCAGTGGATACAAACAGCAGCAGGCAAAATCCCTCAGGCCCAGAGGCTCTCTCTCTTTCGGAGGATGGTTTTGCTGGAGGCAAATCAATCACAAGTGCTGGTCTTACTCTGAAACCCAGCAATATTCAAAAACCTAAAAATATATCCTAAAGAAATAATCAGCAGTGCACAAGCAATTATGTTCAGGGTTATTAAATGTAGCATTATTTATTCATAACAGCACAAACTGCAAACTGTCTAAATGTTCAACAACAGATTTGTTAAATAAATTATGAATAGCTCCATGATAGAATGTGAGGCAACCATTAAAAACATCATGTTGATGGTAATTTTTCATGACAGGATAGAAATCATTATCAAACAATATATATAGCTTGATCCAAATTTTACTTACATAAAATATATATACATGAATTTCTGCATAAATAAGACAGAAAGGAAATATGCCAACATGTTTAGTGGCACCTATATCTCAGTAGTAGAAAAACGGGTGGTAACAAAATTTATTTTATTCTACATTCATTTTCAGTACTTTCCAAGTTTTCTGCATCAAGCATGCTTCACTTTACTATGGAAGAGAAAAGAAAAGGAATGAAAAAAATCTAAGCAGAATGAAGTAAAGAACATAAATTGCCGAGGTGTCCTGCTTTGGGCTGCACAAAGCTCTCCACCTCAGTTCTGGGAATCAGGCGCACAGACGGTCACAGGATACAGCAGCAGCAAAAGTCTCCAAGAAATATACACACAAGGGGATCCCCTATTTTACCTACCTTCCAGGAGTCCTACTAGACCCACAGAGGACTGAGGAATTGAGCAGATTTCTCAAATGATGAACCCATAATTGCCCTCCATTCTAGGAGAAAACTGAAGGCCTAAAATAATAGTTTTCTCACTGTGTGTTAGAGGAGTTTTTCATGCCAAATTCTTTCCTAGATGTCTTCATTTTTCTACAATGTGACATCCAGATTCCTGGATCTAGCATTTAGAAAAATTTCTTCCCCAGAAAGACATTTCTTTCCCAACAATATTATTCCACATGTTGCTTTCTGTAAGTAAAATAAAATTCTATGCTATTTTTAAATTGCTGGAAAACATTATTTTTCAGAAACACTTAGAGCATGGAGAAGGTTGAGCATAAGAACCTGGAAGAGACAGATGGTACCACAAAAGACAGGAAAGAGTCTCCCAAGCACCATATGCCTCAAAGACTCTGAGATAAGGCAAATCTGAATGATGTTCTAAAGGTTTAGGTGCTTTATAAGAGCGATTTGGGGAGGAACAAATCCAAAATACCAAGGTACAAACATCTCTTCTTCAATATCCTTGCTTAAGAATGGCAAGAGAATCATACCATGCTTATAGGGTAAGGGAGAAAGCTACATATTTGTGTTCCAAACTACTGGTAAGGACACAGAGAAGGGGGGAAAAGGGGGTCCACGGGAATTCAGAAGAGATGGAGGAATAGTGACATAGCTTGTGAATTTATTCTGTTGATTGGGGAATGACTGCCGATTTTTTGTTTTACAGGTCCCATCTAGAGAAAGGAAAAAAAAAAGGAGGACTTGGGAGGCAGAGCAGAGCTAAGGGAAACATTAACTTTTTTTTTTTTTTTTTTTTTTTTGT
>NW_022900924.1:32517721-32593766 GCF_012274545.1 Fukomys damarensis
TTTTTTTTTTTTTTTTTTTTTTTGGTACCAGGGATCGAACTCAGGTCCTTGTGCTTGTGAGGCATGCAGCAGAACCACTGAGCTAAATCCCCAGCCCAGAAAAGATTAACTTTTAACAAATAGGACACTGTGTCTTCTGGACCCAACTCAAATATTCTAAATCAGGCTGCCTAAATCATAAATCAATTCTGCAACTAGCACATGCCCGGACCCCTGTGACAGACCTGAACAATCATCATCTTTCAGGACAAGAACTAGGCTGAGTAATTTCTAAAAGTTCTCAGGTGACCCTAGTGCGCACTGAACCAATAAGCCACTAATTATGGCAAGTGGTCTGGTGGTAGAGAACTTGTTTAGCATGTATAAGCCTTAGTTTTAATCCCCAGTCCTATGAAAAAAAATTACTGGTTAGAAGGGAGTAGAGGGTAAAAACAAGGAAAAGTATTCATAGATGTAAGAGAAGAAAAGTAGCCAGGAATGGGTTCAAAGTATAAACTTCTCTTACTTAGGAGGTGAGGTCATGAAGAAGAAAAAAAGCAGGGGTAGCAAGCTTAGAGAGCAGTGGGGTCTGAAAATAGTCCGTGGGTACTGCTCACAACAAGCATGGGTGAGTGGCCACTTTGTAAGCTATCCGGGAGCACCAAGGTGTCTTGTTGACTGTTCCACAGCAGAGCTCAGCAATGCAGAAAGCAAGGGAGAAGCAGATGGCCAAATGAATCTGCATGTAGGAGTTTCAGGGGGAACTGGCAATTTAATATCTACTTCAGAAGGCTATTGGAAGAATTAAATAACGTATTTAAACATAGCCCAGTGTCTGGTATAAAACAAGAGCCCAATAAATGTGAGCTGTTGTCGTTGCAACTGCTGTTGTTATAAATTTCTACATTCAAGCAAAATGATCACTTCTGCTTCATAGAGACCAGTAAATGGAAGTCAGCAGTTACTCCTCAATTAACAGAACAAATTCACAAGCTATGTGGGTGCCAAACCCCATCCACAAGAGACGTTAATGACCATATATTTCTATAGGTTCCAATTTACTTACTTTTGAATAACTAGGGTTGAGCTTTCTTGTGATAATAAATAAAGATAACTGGTACCATTTTTACTATAAATACGGCAGAACAAAAGACAAAAATGAATGGGAAATAATGTTCTCTTCAGAAAGCCCATGTGAGGCTGTTGTATGGTATGGCATTATGCGCCTGTGTTCCATCATTGCTCTCCCCACCACCTCATTCAAGAGGGATTTGTGGAGGTTGGCCATGACACAAACAGAATAAGATTAAGAAAAGAAAGTAGGACAATTACTCTAAAGGCAACTAAAGGGTAGGGGAAAATATATTTGGTGCCCAGTGATATGAATGGACAAGCAAATAGGTTCCTTTCGCCATGCTAGCAGTGGATCTCATATTTGGCTGTGAAACACCTGGCAGTGAAGACAAAGAAAGAAAAACAATGGGTTGCCTAATTCATGGTTTCCAAAACTAAGTCAAAACACTGGTACTGCTGTGATTTGAAGTTTTATGAAAATTTTTTCCTTCATAAACTGAGAATGATACAAGCAACAATGTCTACAATATCATCCCTTCAGCAAAGCTTAATCATATAACTGAAATATATCCTTCTTCTATCTTCAAAAAATACTCCTGCCAGGGATTTAGCTCAGCGGTTCGGTTGCCTGCCTCACAAGCACAAGGACCCGAGTTCGATCCCTGACACCAAAAAAAAGCAAACAAACAAACAAAAAAACTTCTAATTTTTTATAAAGGAGGCAAGATACAAGAATCTAAGAGTAGTTCTCTCAGATTCAGATTTTTTTTCATATTGTTCATTAGTCTTTTTTTGTACCATAGTAGGCAGAATAATTTTCAAATATTTCCAATAAAAAGAAATTAATGTTTCCATTCTGGGGAAGAAATAAATTCATACACATAACCTACATCATTACTGGTATAAAGATAAAGTATAACTTCCAACATGGAATTCTCTGCCAAAACGATCAAAAAATCATGAGCTCACAGAAAAGACATGTTCAAACATGTAAATGTGAAAAGATATGTTCTGTGAAAATAGGGAGTAAACTAAGAAAAAAAAAGATGGGATCTAGAAAATGGAAATCAATGCAAGGGGTCAAAGGATGACCGTGAAAAGATAGACAATCCCAGAGCAGCAGGTCCAAAGCTCAGGTGGTCCAGGCTGGGGCTAAGCACAGCTCCAAAAGAGAGGACTCCAAGCCATGAGACAGACAAATCCCCATGCAGCTAATAGCATTATAAGAGGACAGCCCACCCCTAGGCAAATGTGCAGATACACTGGGGAAGAAGACAGAGGAGATGCTCAAACAAATAAGAGCCTCTGTGTTAGACAGGAGATTGAATGAAACAGATGCATCTGCTTGCCCAGGGAAACAATGGAAGTATAAGAAAGTAATAAAAATAACTCCTACAGAGGCAGAGGAGATTGGGTAATCGTGATAAAGTAAAAACAAGGCTTTCTGAAGTAATGTACGTATTACGTTCAAATTTTTAATGTACCACCTATTCAAACACACACAACAGGAAAGTCAATTCTAAGAATAATAAAAGGATGTTGTTTGTGATTAACAGCAGTAAGGCAGCGGCTTTCCTTGTTCTTTTCAGAGACAGCTGTTGACCTCCACCTCGCTCTCTGTGTCACACACCTCCGTAGAGAATCAGAGGCAAAGATGTCACGGGAAAAGCCTGCAGCCTTGAAAATGAAATCAGATAAGATGAGAGAAGTGGGAAAAGCATTTTCAATTTATCAAAACATGAATAGCACTTGTCTTTCATGAAAGTAGCACAGGCTATGCACTGTAGCATGACCTGTGAAAATACACGGAAATCAGATGTGATAACAAGTTTTGGAATGGGGCGGGGGTTTGTGTTCTTTGGTTCTGTCTTTTGTTATGCTAGGCATCAGTATTAGTCAAATCTCAGTCGCACCTTGTCATATCTTAGAATCAATACCGAAATCCCACAAACCAAAAGAGATGGTCTATTTTAGCTCACAGTTTCAGAAGTTTCAGTACATAGTTAGCAGGCTCAGGTCCAGAAGCTGCACGGTGGTAGGGCCTAGGGCAGAGGAAAGCGGCACGCACCATGGTGGCCAAGCAGCAGAGAGAGAAAGAAGAAGCCAGGGAGTGAGATACACCCACCTGGTCACACCCCCGGTGCCCACCTCCTCCCGGCAGTCCCCGCCTCCTAACAGCACATTGAGCTACATTCCTCAGGCGATTGATCCACTGATGGGTGTAGCACCCCCGTGATCTGATCACCTTCCCAACAGATGAGGCCTTGAGGGGCATATCCCAGATCTACACTAGCAAAACGCTCTCCCACTGAGCTACGCAACCCAACAAGTGAGGCTTTTTGAGAATTTTGAGCAGGGCAATTTTCTTAAATCAGACTGTCCCGTGCATTTCAAAGTGTCTAGGATCCCTTGCCTCTGCCCATCAAATGCCACTACGACCCCAATAATTGTGGCCATCAGAAATATACTTCTCCCTACATCTACCAAAGCCAGACTGAGAACCACTGTAAGGAATAAATAAAAAGAAAGAAAATTAAAATTTGGCAACTTGTTTGCCTATCAAAATAGCTAATTTTCATCAGTTCGTTAATTTAATGAATCTTCATCACACATTCGTTAAGAAATCATGAGCAATCTGATCTTACAAATGTTTGGCTGTTGCTAAAGATAGTTTGTGCCTTGAGTTTTAAAAAAAAAAAATTAGAAACTGAGCTAAAGAAAAGCTGAGGAATCCAGAATCCCTGCCAGCCTTCAGTCAAGCCTCCTGCTTCACAACTGCAGCGTGTACAGTTTAATAATTTTAAAACTTCTTATGTGCATTTGTTCATTGATTATGCTAATTAATTCCCTTAAGAATCCTGTAAACTTGGCAAAGAAAATGTAATTCTCCCTATTTTCAAAGATAGGGAGTCTAAGGCTCCAAGCAGTTTGACTTTTCCAAGATTGTAATTGACAGAACTTGGAGTAGCAGCCAAAACTTTGGTTGCCAGTCAGGCAGTTTCTCAACTCAGCTAAAATATTCGCTCCAGACAGTGTTTCTTCTATGCCAGACATAAGTACATCGGTTCAATTCAAATCTCTAACACAATAACTATAAATCTGAAACACAGCCTCTTCTTCATAAATCAGCAGGTCAAAACAACGGGCTTCAAAAAATGTAATTTGAAAATTGATGAAGCTTATTGAGTGCCTTGCACAGACTGGCTTATTTGAACATCTCAATAGCTCTACAAAGGTAGGTAAAATCCTTATTCCATTTTACAGAAGAGGAAATGGAGGCAGATCACTTGGTAAGTGATGAGTTACTTATGGTCACATCCTAAGAGCAGGTGTTTGAATACAGGCAGTCTAACTCACTGCAGGAAATTTCTGATAGATCCAATTAAAATATAAAGCCTTAGAAAAATGGGTAGGTGGAGTGCTTTAGATAAGCAATTTGGTGTTCTATGAGCAGCATTTAAGCCAGCACTTTTCATATAACTTTTTTGTTGCTTTGTAAAGTAACCTCACAATAGAAGAACAAGCATGTAAATAACCCTGTATCAAAGAAACCCAAATTTGAATTACTCAGGTTGTAGGCATTTAATAAGTTATTGTTCTACTGCAATCACAATATCTCTGTGGAAATGAAGCAATTATGAACTAATCATTTGGACATTTTAATTGGATGACATGAAGGATTTAAATTCGCTACCCTTATTTTTATGAATTTATAACTTGAAAAAAAACTAAATAAGTAAATATACAAAGAACTCCTAAATCCATTTTGGTAAAAAGATCACAACAAAAATCACATACAGGCAATACACCAAGTCAAATGACAATGCAAAAAAAATAGATCCATTTTTTTCCAAATAACTTCAACATAGAAATGGAAAAGCTGACTCCATTCTACTCCTTGTAGCAAACTGCAGTGATTGTGACCAATAACCAGTACAGAAATCTGATTCATTTTCTTCTCTAATTTCTATGAAGCATCCTAAAATTCTATTGTTTACCTAAATTTAATCTCCAGAAATAAGAATATGATATTTCTCAAAAGAGAAAGCACTATTTAAGAAAAAAAATCAGTCATTAAATAGCACTAGTTTAGTAAAACACCAAAAGGTTTGCTAATGCCTGAGTCACCTCACTGCATGGGGCAAACTAAGTAGGCAGGTCAAGAGCAGTAAGAATTTAAGGAAAAGCCTGAGATTTTAATGAAATCACTTATCTAACTCCTCAGCGGAGTCATAACTTTAACAGAGTTAAAAAATGGAATAGGCCAGAGGAGATACCGCCATTAATAAAGCTTTGTTTAGCCTATACTCTAATAACTTATGAGCAAGCTACAATATAAAATGATAACTCTCCTTGGATGCCAGGACCACAAACACATAATCGAATTAATAATTAGGTGTCTGGGATCGATGACTAAAGGAAAGAAGCATCCCCTACTGGCTGCTGCTTCAGTGGTGGCTCCTACTGCCATGATATTGTTTATCACAGAATCTCATGGTTGCTTTGCTCCACTGCCTTCCTAGAGATGGAAATCTGATGCCTTTCTGTGGCACAGTGCAGGTGCTGCCTCGGAGGCCCCCTGGAGCCAGATCAATCCACAGTCAAGGATGAGAACAGCCCAGGCCTCTGGGGCCAAGCAGCAGAACACTCCCCACTTGGAGACCAAACACAGTTTTGAAAGATTCTCTAGCAGAAATCCCACAAATTAACTGGCCAGAATAAGAGGCCACGTCCCCATTTTACAGATAGCAAACATAAATAGAGGCATCCAGAAATATGATTTCCTCAAATAACTGAATCAGTATTGAAGGCTTAAGATGACATGGCAATTTCCTGTCACAGATCCTATTACAGTCCATGAGACACTACCTAAAGGAAATCAAGGAAGATGGAATGGGAGCAGGGAAGCGCTCCAAGTCACGCTGTGTGGAGGAAAGAGAACCAGGCAGAGGCAGAAGAAGAAAAAGAGGAGGCCCTTCCAGTAGGGATAAAAGGAAAAATGGCCAGGAGGAGCTTAAAAGGTACTCAGGACTGAGCACTGGGGACTAGGAATCTCCGCTGCTGTGTAATGGGTGAAAGGAAGAAAGGAAAAGTAGAAGGAGACGGAAAGCTCAGGAATGGGGGAGAAAGAAGTAGAACAGAACTAGCAGGAAGGGGGACCGAGGATGACATTGGCAGGAATGCCCAAAGGGAATGCGTGCATCTATCTATATGACCTGCACCAATCCTAACACTCTACAAACCATTCCAAGCTTAGAAACCCTTTTATTTGTAAAACAAAGTGCATTTCTTCTCATTTTAAATGCAATGAGGCTGAAGGACGGTATTTTCACTGGGTTCCTAGCAGTACAAACAGTGGCTGCTTTACTTTCCCTCCGTTCTCAGTTGGCAGAGAGAGAAGGCACTGAAACTACCCACCTCTACAAGTGGGCAAGGGGCAAACATCAATGAGTAGGACAAAAAGAACTACTCTCCATTTCCCAGGGGAACAGAAGCATCCAGAGGTGGAATGCTTTTAGATTTAACGTGACAAGGATTTGAAGGTTCCTGCTATAGCATCTTCCAGTACAAAACGCACAGGAGAATCTCAGAGTTGAAAGGAGCATCCATCTAGCTCATCAGGCTCATTCGAGTATGAGGAGGCTCATTTAACAGTCCAGGAAGAAAGGAGTTCCCGTGGTTCATGGCTGATTCCCATTTCCAATCTCTTAACTGATCACAGTTTTGAGTCAGAGTTCATAACCCAAAGCAAATACTCTGAAGCACAACATTCTGATACAATAATACCCATAACTAGCTAAAGATAAAAGAAAAAAATGCATAACACAGTAAAATGGAAAACAAAACAAGATGTAATTTCCATAAAAATCATTTTCGTGTTAGTGTATTCTCAAAAAGATAACAAACGTAGCATCTCTCATATTATGTTCACGATCTGTACCTTGCATAAATTCTATGTCTTCATTAAATACAAAGGAAGAAAAAACATCTACATAAAGAGCTAAGGTACCACATTAGGACCTCCCTCTCCAATCACTTTGGAGTATTGTACAAAAGCAGATCATTTATTTATACAAGCCTTAATTTTATTTTTATGAAGTGAAAAGACCACAGTGCTCATTCAGCCACAAAGAAAAGACATGGTAAGTGCCAGGTGACTTGTCAAGGAAGGTCCCTATGACAAGACCAGGCATCGGGACAACAGCTTATCAGATCTGTTCTGCCACAAAGCACACCTACGTAGGGTCAGATGGCTGAGATCTCTGAGTGGAGCAGAAGACACAAGGAGGCGTGCAGTAGATTCGGATCGAGTTAAGGCTCTGGCACTCATTAACTGCCTCGGCTGTATCACTTCCTCTCCCAGAGCCTCGGTTCCTCCAGCGGTGCACGGAGAATGATTATAACTGTACCCCCCTCAGTGGGTGTTGTGACACCTAATGAAGTGACAGGTTGTAGAAGCTGCCACCTACAACATGCATCTGCCCTCGTCCTCTTCTCATCTCCCTGCCAGCTGAGCCCCCAGCCAGCAGCACAGCAAGCTAACTCCAGCGACCGCTGTCCTCAACTGCAAACTGGAAAGATGAAGTGTGTGAACAGAGATTCAGGCAAGACTACTGCTGGCCCCAACTGGTCCCCTCTGCTCTCAACTGCACCTCAAGAAACAAGAGTAAAGAGCACCTCTTGGGCTATTTCCTTCTACCACACCTGTTTACTGCCAAATGTTAATATATTCAACATTTAGGGGGCAACGGGTAGGGGAGTCTAAACCATCTTTTGCAGTTATTTTCTTTTCCATGATGTTCGCTTAATTAATGCTTTTATTTCTGTGTTCATGTCTTGGGATGAAATCTGAGGGAACTAGAATTTGAAGTGCTAATTATATACATTAGCAGTAAACAGCTTGGTATCTGTTTGTCTCTGAACCAAAGATCCAAAAGGAGTTGTCTATTTGGAAAACAGGTAGTAGGCTAAAGAAAAGCAAGCACCAAGAACAAAAACTCTATGGTTTTTTTCTGAGGTGAAGCTTCCTTAGAATTCTCAAAATTAAGGGCTGGGGATTTAGCTCAGTGGTTCCACCACCTGCCTCATAAGCACAAGGTCCCAAATTCAATCCCTGGTATAAAAAAAAAAAAAGAATTCTCAAAAAATAGCAAAGCGTCCACCGTGCCTAAGGCACTTGATAGGTGATGGATGCTAAGTGGAGAATATGACCTCAGTCTTCCACTGTCCATTAATAAAGAGAAAAGGTGGAAAATAAAAATAAATATGAGTTTCTATTAATCTATTGCTAGAAGGGCCATGTGTAGACAAAAGTAGTTCCCCTGTACAAGGTTTCCTTTTCTGTGGTTTCAGTTAGCTGAAATCAACCACTCTCCAAAAATATTAATTAGAAAATTTCAGAAATAATTCAAAAGTTTTAAATAACCTTTACTACAGTAAACTGTTATATTTTTTGATATATATTAGTTGTTATTTACTTCTTACTATACCTAATTTATAAATGAAACTTTATTGTAGGTATGTATGGGAAAAAAAAAACATAGTACTGCCTATACGGGTTTGGTACTACTCAAGGTTTCAAGCATCCACTGGGGCCTTGGACAATATCCCCATGCATAAAGGAGAACTACTGCATAGGTGCATGTGGTTTTCAACTGCAAGCTACTTAAACAGAGCCAAAAGAAGCCTCTGGTTACCCCACTGCTTGTATAATGGTGGGCAGAGACGACATCTGGAATAGGACCTTACCTTCCTCCTCAAACACCAGATACAGATACACAGGACAGGTGTCAGAGGGACTCCAGTATACCTCATCATTCTGAATTATTTTCTCACTCAGGACCCCAAATATTAAATAATCAAGACAAAATATTCTGTCTGCCTCTCCACGTTTATATCATATCTCACCATTTTATTTCCAACCTAATCATTAAACTCTCTCTTTTGGGCAAATTATGAATTCTTTCTATCTATCTAAACCAGTGTTTCCTCTGGCCTATGAAAAACTCGCTTTGCGTGAATGTTATGTCAAAGAAATGGAAATATATGTTTATCTCAATTTTGTACAAACAAGCAAAGCAAAATTAAACAGAAATTCAAAATCAGTTGAGAAGCAACAATTTATGGAAGCTTCTTTGGTACTCTAGGAATCTTTTTAAAAGGATGATAATCTAAAGAGGTCCCCGTACCTGGCTATTAAACAGAAATACTCAACATTATAAGTCTGCACGTACCTAACATCTTTCAATTTTCTACCCAGACCTAAAACTTGATGGCTTAAAATAACAACTGTATTGATCTTTCATGATTCTAGGGGATCTCACTTTGCAGCTAAGCTGAAATCATCTGAAGCCTTTTCCATTCACATGTCTGACACCTTCCTGAGATGTCTGGTTGGCATCTTTCTCTATACAATATTTCCAGGTGCATCTCTTCAGTTTCCTCATAGCATAGTGGTCCCAGAGTTGTCAGATCACTTATGTGGCAGCTGGCTTCTCCCAGAGCACAAAAATGACAGGCGAAAATTCTTAATGACTTTAACCCCAAACTGGTAGATATTCACTTTTGCCAAATATCAAATATCCAAGCCATCATAGACCACCCAGATGCAAAGGGAAAATGGTATAGATCCCACCTCAGCAGGAGAATTGAACTTGAAGCCAGAATTAAGGGTTGAGGTTGGCTAGCATCCTCTCCATCACAAGACAAAGACCATATTTGTGCACATGTAGAAGCGCACACCCCTGGGTCATCAGGATCTTACTGTTGGAAGATGAAGGAAACACAGGCTAACCCCGGCTAGTTATTTAAGGTGTCACTTTGCTATCAATCTTCAAGGGTTGGGAAATTATTAGGAAAAAAATAAAATAAAAACTTTGGCTTTGATTATTGGTAATGATCAAATTTACAAATTTATCATGTTTTATCATGACTTTTGTGTCAGTTTTATTAGTGTTTTTTTTTCTCATTGGGCTTATTGGTATGTTTTAGGTATTCAGTACAGTTACATTCATCATTGGGATCTTGTACCTTTACATGACAGGTTTTGGTTCTCATTTTTCCCCTTACCCCTGCCCTCTCTGCACCCCCCCTTCTTTCCTATTTACAGATACTTTATTTCCATTTTTTCATTTTCTCATATTTTTCCCCTTATTTCCTTTCCCTTACCCCTCCCACTTCCCCTACACCTTTAGACCTTTTCTTCCTATTTCACATTGTCAATTATACCATTATAGGATCTTATGTACAATTAGTTTTTCACACCAGAGAAACTATTTGGTATTTACATATGTGTGACTTATTTATTTCACTTAAGAATATATCCTTAATATGCATTCATTTTCCTATGAATGACTCTAATGTTTCATTCTTTATGGCTGAGTAGTATTCCATTTTATAGAAAAACCACATCTTCTTTATCCAGTCTCCAACTGATGGCAATAAGAAAATGGAAAAATATCCCCTGCTCCTGGGTAGGAAGAATCAACATAGTGAAAATGCCCATACTACCAAAACTACTATACAGATTCAATGCATTGACAATTGAAATTCCAACAGTATATTTCACAGAACTAGAAAAAATAATTCAAAAATTCATTTGGAACCAGAAGAGACCTAGAATAGCAAAAGCCATCCTAGGCAACAGAGACATGGCAGTGGGTATAACAATTCCCAACTTGAAACTATACTACAAAGCCACTGTGATAAAAACAGCATGGTACTGGCAAAAAAATAGACCTGAGGATCAGTGGAACAGATTGGAAGATACAAAAACAAATCCAGATGTACTCAGCTATCTCATCTTTGACAAAGGAGCCAACCATCCTCACTAGAGGAAAGATAGCCTCTTTAATAAATGGGTATAACAATTCCCAACTTGAAACTATACTACAAAGCCACTGTGATAAAAACAGCATGGTACTGGCAAAAAAATAGACCTGAGGATCAGTGGAACAGATTGGAAGATACAAAAACAAATCCAGATGTACTCAGCTATCTCATCTTTGACAAAGGAGCCAACCATCCTCACTAGAGGAAAGATAGCCTCTTTAATAAATGGTGTTGGAAAAACTGGATCTCTCCACATAGCACAGGAACTATTAGTGTTTGTAGGAGGATGCAATAGGTTCAATTTTAAATTTGATCACTGGAAGATTTCACTTCTCATCTGCTTATATGGGTCTTTCAACTGGAAAGGAATGACTAATTATGCAGTTCTGGACACACAGATTTTCAGAGCATTAGCAATGCAAACTTGAGTCTGAACTCCTGTTATGAATATTCATTTAGATGAGCAGGATATCTTTAGATTATTTTAAATTAGAACCAGAAATCAATACTACTAGTACCAGAGAATATAGCTGCATATAAAACTGGTCATTAAAGATAGACAAAGAGGAAGTCACTCCTGGAAAGGCCAAGTTAGAAATTACACTGAAGCTTATCCCCATTAGAGACTTGTTAATGAGTATCCCTGGGGTTTTAGGCCTCAGAAGAACACACAAAAAACAAAGTGAGGGGTTTTTAGTTTTAGATGATTATTTAACCCCACAGGAGTTGGTGGTCTTTTGCCTTGGTTGTCCGGTTTCATAATAGTCTATTTCAGGTCTGCTAAATGACTTCTCTGAGTATGTCCTTTGCCCCACAATGTCAAAATAAGGTCTAATAACTCTCTACCTTTTCAGAAGTAGTCCCTCTGTGTCAGAAACAAGGCAAAAATGACAGTGAGGCGGACTTCATTTTCCTTTTACCATTATTAGTAGCCAATGTCCAACCCAGAACAGCAGCTTCAAATCACTACACATAGACGGAGAGACAGGAAGAAGGTGAGCAGCATCGACAGGGAAACTAGGTTAGGAGAAATCCCATGGAAAAAAATAGATAGCTAATTAGAATTTTCAAATTAATATGCACAAACTGAAATGAAGTTTCATAGGTGTTCCTCTTTACTTTGTGCCAGAATTTAAGCCTCTTTTCTGAAGACCTTCATGTTACAGCCAACAAAAGGATATAGTGATAGAAAATAATAATATAACAATAACCGTAAAATAGCTATTATTTGAACTTTTATAATATGTCATCTGGGTATGATGACTATCCTCATTTTACAGATAAGGAAAATGAGACACAAAGACATTTAACAATTGGCCCAAGAGCACTTACCAAGCAAGAAGTACAGCTAGCACAGCAATCACATTCACACTCTTAAGTACCACACAAAGTACAGAAGGAACAAAGATTTTTCTGAATGAATAAAGTTGGTATCTAATCCCAATGCCATCAGTGATGGCACTAGTTATATACTTCATTTGTTAAGCCTCTCTGAAAATCTGTTCCTTGCCAGAAAAATAGGGACAATACCATCTAATCTTTTCAGTGGTTCTGACCTCTCAGAAAGAATATAGTAGATTTTCAATAAATAGTAGCTATTTTGCTATGCAAATCAGAAAAAGCTCTGCGAGGCTAACAAAAATGAACAACAAAACTGAGAGAGACACTCAAAAGTATTAGGAACATGTACAGTACACCCGTACACCTGCAGGAAAACTTGGAAGGACCCAACCCAACCCTCTACTCCCAAGCCTTGACTCCTCTCTATAATCATGGACTGGGTTTATTTTGGAAGGATTCATATATTCTGTGCTCGTGACTCACACAATCAATGTATATTATGCTTTTTCTCTTACCTAGATACACGTAAATATATGATAGCAACATACAAATATACGTATATTTACTCACATTCAATCCTTTCCAACTCTAATAGGTTGACTAAATTGAGTTTTTTCAATCAGAATCACAATTCTGTTTAAATCATCAGCTAGTTTTAGAGTCATCTAATGATCTTCAATGCCAATGAGATTAAATTTACTCTCTTGGGTCTGGCCTTCCTCTACCTCTGAAGTAACTTTTAGGCTTCTATTTTCATTTTATCACTCTCCCTTACCCCTTACCACCACCACCACCGTACTTCACTGTAATTTTTCTTCCACAAAGACATCTCCCAGCCAACTTATCTATGAAGATATAAACCTTGCTCATTGCCTCCTGAGTATTTCTGCACAAACCAGTTCTCCTGAACACCAAACCCTGACTAATTTTCTCCACTCAAATCCTATCTACCTTCATAGCCCTGCTTAAAAGGCCTTCTCTTCCAAGAAATTTTCTCATGACCAATTTGGCACCCAGTAATCCATTCTCTTCTTCCTCTAGATTCCTACATGTATAACATTTTCCTTTTAATTGCATTTACGTTTGGTTTGGTATTACTATGCAGCCTTTCTTGGAGAAAAATTTTCTCTGCAATGATGCTGTGTGAAACTTGAAAGCATATGGTTAAAGGAATAGATTTACAGCCAGGCAGATCTGAAGTCAAACCTCAGTTCTGCCATTTTCTAGCTATATGATCTTGAGTAAGCTACTTAATCTCTCTAAATGGAATTTCCTCCTCCACAAAATGGGAAAATTACTGCAGTTACCTTGTATGGGTTATAAAGGGATTCATGACTGGCATAGCTAAGTGGTAAATAATGTCAGCCATACATATTACTGATATGCATTTCTCATGTATTTTTGTACTCAACATAGCACCAACTATCTAATCTATCTGCCTACTTACCTATGTAGTAACCCATCCATTCATCCATCTATTCAAGTATATATGTTACAGACTCAATACATCTGTGCCAATTGCTTACTTTAGATGCATTAATTCTCTTCAAATTCCCATTTCTCCATGAGGCATAAAGCATTTCTAGTTTATTAATTTGACACTGAAACTCAGGAAGATTCCCCATGTAGGGTTTCACACAGCATGCTGATTTCTAGGAGCCTGGAATGGGAATGAAAAGTGGTCATTTCCTTAGGTTTAAAGAACAGCTGAATAATTCATTAGGTCCTTCAAGTCGCATTGATCAGGTTCTGCTTTTAGGAAGCATTTTACTTGAAGTAACTATTTGTCATTACCCTTCGAAATGTAAGGTAGATAATAGACTGTCTCTGTTTAACAAAACTATAAAAAAGGTCTCGATGACAGTAATACCTTAAGCTTTCACAGTTTCTCAAGCACATTCATATCCATCATGCCGTTGGACCTTGCAGCAGCCCCATCAGATGCCCAGCAGCCCTATCCAAGTGTGATAAGTGGGAATGCTCAGGCTCAAGAAGGTTCAAGAGTCCCACACCCAAATTCATTGGTTCAGATCTTTCAACTCTTACTTCAGTGCTCCTTTTAAAGCACTTTTGGATGTAACACTATTAGTACATTTTTACAAAATAAAGATACCCAGCTGGAGAGTGTGTAATGCATTGCTAATTTACATTTTGGCTAAAATACTTGTATTATCATCTTGGCGATATGGTGTAAAACAAAACAAATTGTATTTAACAAAGTTTTATACCACTTGAGACAAAATCAAAGACTAGTTGAAAGTCTGTTTTTCCCTAGCCATTTTCAAGGTCTTTTTTGTATTCCTATAAATAAAATAACAGTATCCAACTCCAGCCTCCTGGGGGTCCCTGTTATCATAGCATAGACTGCATTTGACTACTCCTCCTATGTCCAGTTTTCCACCAGGCAACCCCTCCCTTATTGCCCGACTAGCTGCCCCACTCTTCCTCAGATACATACAGTTAGTATGTTCTATCTCAATGCCTGTTCATGGGTCTGGTCTCTGTGTCTTGCCTCATTCAGCTGTTTGCTTAAATACCACCTCCTCAGAAAGTACATCAGCCTATTTATCCCATTAACACTCAGGCACACATTTCGAAACCACTTTCCCAACTGTTACATCGTAGCATTTCTCACTACTTGACACTCTATTGACATCTGGTCTCTGTTTATAACTGGTCTCCACCAGTGGAATGTAAGCTTTACAAGGGCAGGGCTTTGTGCTGTTTACCACTATGTCAGCAACTCTTAGAAGAGTTGCCTGAAAGCAGGAAGTTCTCAATAAATACCTAAAGGAAGGAATGCAGTGCACAAATTTCTCTGTTTAAAATCTCTACTTCTTCCCACTTGAAAAGAATTTTATACATGAAGTCAAAAGACCAAAAAACAAATAATCATAACTAGGGCCAATGCCAACAAAATTTAATGCGTGACTAGGACATGGAACACGGGACTAAAGACCCTGAGACACAAACAACCAGGACTCGAACTGTTCCAGCAGATTACCTACATCATTAATGACATTAATAATGCAGTTAATAAGAAAAAAATTAAAGACCAACCCCTCCTTAAAGGGCCAAGGATTTGGCTCAGTGGTTCTGCTGCCTGCCTTGCAAGTGCAAGGGCCCAAGTTTGATCCCCAGTACCCCCCAACAAAAAACCAACCCCTCTTTTCCTACCCAAGAGGCCTTCCATTGCCTAAGGCAATCCCATCATATGCCTCAGAGTAAGTAGGAAACCAAGAGGCTACATGACGTAGGCTACAATTCTGGATAGGAGGACCAACTTATTTCTTGGACTTTCACATGTGTGACAGAAATTGGCCATCGTCTAGTGGGAGAACTATCTCACATTCCGTGCCCCTCATTCGATGCAATAACTACTCAATATCAGCTATGAAGCATGCCTGCTAAAAATATTTAACCTAACTGTAATTATGAGGAAATCATCACATATTCAGAATGTAGGGCATTCTACAAGACAACTGGTCGGGATTCTTCAAAAATGTTGATGTCAGAAAAAACAGATGACCAGGGTGCTTTTCTTGATTTAAAGGGGAAATGGTAAATTGGATCCTGGATTGCAGGGGTGGAGGACTATAAAGTCCAGGTACTGGGAAAGTTGAATCTAGACTATATAGTTTTCAAAATCTTCATTAGCTATACCTACTAGCTCTATACTATTTAAAATCAAGAGCCAATTTATCATCATTGCTCCCTGCAAGTAATCATTATGCAATTTCCATATATATCATGTCCTCCAGTTACATACATCTTGTCACTGGATGATCTACATCCTGAATTCAACAGGGTTTAGCCTTCACAGCATATCTCTAAAACTAATTAGAGAAGATGAGGTTTATAAATCTTTATTTACAAGATGATTATGAAAATTATATTTCCTAGGGCCGGGGATTTAGCTCAGGATTTAGCCTGCCTTGCAAGCGCAAGGACCCGAGTTCAATCCCCAGTACCAAAAAAAAAAGAAAATTATATTTCCTAAACCTGCTTCTCTCCCCACTCCCTCTCTCCTCTCCCATCCCCCTTTTTCTGCCCCAATAACATTTACTAAAAGTTCACACTAAATACTTCAGTTTTTTATCCCCCCCAAAAATAAATAAATAACTACTGCAGCCACTAAATTACAAATTTCTTGACAGTAGAGATGATACCTGGCTAATCTTTTCATTCATAAGAAGCTAACAAAGGCTTAAATATAGTATGTAGCATAAATAGTTGTTGAATTTTTAAATTACTATAATTTAGACCACATAATGACTATTTATTTGCTTGAATTTTCAAATGACCCAAATATCTTTGCTACAAAATGTACAGAATTAACACTTTTTTCAGATTTTTATAACTTTCACTGAATTGACTCTTAAGCATTTCATGAAATTTTTAACAGTAAAACTCTCTGCATATCATATATAAGGGGGGAGAGAGAGTGAATTCCAAATCAAGGCATTCTTTCCATGTATACAAAATACAGTAAGGGATTTGTTAAACCAGTACCATACCTTATTTCAGATTAAGAGGGCCTTGAGAGTACTTAGCAAGAGCTTTTGAATACTCTTATCTACCTCTGCTAACAAGGCCTGTTTTGCCAAATGGCAAATCATCCCCTACATCATGACCTGTGCACCTCTTTCTGTCCACGCCACTTGTGTCTCCACTGACTCTGCGCAATGGAAATTTGTATAGTCTTTTTATTTCTTCATTGAATTTAAAAATCATTTAACTTCCTGATTTTCAGCTCACACTTTACTTTTTAAATTTCCATCTCCATTTGAAAATTCTGACATTTGTGAATGTCCTGGATTGTCAGACTCTGAGGCATTCCCATTCTATTTTACTGAAATCGGGTTGCTCATTGAATTTCAAGAATGATAAGCACACTTTCATGGCAATCCCAAGAACACCCCCTCAGCTGAGACCTCATCCCACCACCTTCCTATGTTCAATGTGCTTTGAGAGGCAAGCTTTCTCTCAGGCATATTTTAAAGAAGCACCATGACCTAGTTCTAGACTCTCACTCCAGATAGATTTCAGCCAGCTGCAAACAATACATGAAGCATCTTTATTTGAGAAATTGAGCTTTTTTCTAAGGCTGGTTTTTGAGAGGCCACCTCAAGGAATGCACTTCCTCAAAGAAAAAGAGATCACACATTTGGTCTAGGTCCTATCACTACCAAGCAGCAACATCTTGGAAAGGGTGGCAGTCCTAGCAGAGGAATGCATACGACATATCAATATTTCATTCCACTTTATGATTGAATAATGTGATATTACTACGATGGATATACTACATTTTGTTCATCTATTTAGCAGTTGATGAATAGTTGGCTATTGTGCCCTCCATCTCTTCTTCCTGTTCATACACACTCACTATAACTACTAATCTACTTTTTATTTATATAGGTTCCCCTGTCCAGGATATTTCATATGAATGAAATCCTGATATACAGTATGCATTAGTCTGCTAGGACTGTCATGACAAAGCACTATAGATTGAGTAACCTAAACAACAGATCATCGTCTGACATTTGGAAGACTAGAAGTCTAGGTGAAGGTCCAGCAAAGTAAGGCCTCTAGACACCCACATTGCTGTCTCTTCCTATAAGGACACTAATCTTACCACATTAGGCCCCTAGGCAGCTAGTGTCTAGATGCCCCCCCCCCAAGGACTCATGCAGTCATAGGTAGGGCTTTTCAGAGGTGGCTGGATCTAGAATGTGTGATGCTGGGATTAAGAGTGTGTGGTTACTAAATTAGTCCACTGATAGGCTTGGCATAGTTCTAGATGTGGATAATGGGAAGGCCCACCCTGGGCATGAGTGTTACCTGCTCTAGGAGTGTATAACCTGGATAGAATATAAGGGACAGAAAGAGGGCTGCTGCTATTACTTGCCCCCCTCTTTTTTTTTTTTTTTTTTTTTTTTTTTTTTTTTCTTCTTCAAAAAAAATTTTTTTTTTTTTTTTTTTTTTTTTTTGCTGTCTTCTGCCAGTCATAGACTGGTTCTCCTCTGTGATGTTCTTCTGCTATGCCACCCTGCCTTACAGTCAGCCAATTATAGACTAGAAACCTCTACAAGCTATGAGTTGAAATAATCTTTCCTTCTTTAACTTTGGGTGTCAGGTATCTTGTCTCAGCCAGGAGAAAATAACTAAAACAGGACTCATCCTTATGTCCTCATTTAACTTTTCTCAGCTCTACACAGGCCCTGTCTCCAAATATAATCATACCTATGATTAGAAATTCAAAAGCTGAATTTTGTGGAGGCAAATACATTCACCCCACAAGATGTTACAGCATGGTCATAACTTGAAAACATGATGCTAACTGAAAGAAGCCTGTCAAGAACACTACAGATTGTACACAATGTTGTAATAGTCAAGTCTACAGAGATAGACAGATTGGTGGTTGCCTAGGGAGAGAGTAGGGAGGAAGCTAAAGGAAAACCATGTCAGTGGGCATAAGATTTCTTTTGGTGAGGATGAAAATACTATAAAATTGATTGTAATCATGGTTGCTGTGGTATTAATCATGCTATGTGAACCTGACTAGTGTAACAAATGCCTAGTAGATTAGTAAAGCATACTTCTGGGTGTGTCTGTGGAGTGTTTCCACCAATGACTGACATATTTATTGGCCAGCAAACTGAGGGTGGAAAACCCAACCCAATTGTGGGCGACACCATCCAGTAGGCTGACAGCCTGGATGAAATAAAAGGGAAAGAAGTAGGAAGTTGGTTTGCATTTGAGGAGCTTCATTCTGCTTGAATGGGTGCATCTTTTGTAGGTGTCACCGCTGAACACCAGACTCGTTTCTTCAGCTTTCCAATGCAGAATCCTATCAGTGACACTGCAGAACCTTCCAGGCCTTCAGTCTTGGGCTGGTGCTGTATCCCCTTGATCCCTCTTTTTCTGCATCTTCCACCTTCTTGGATTTGAGTAGCTACTGGTCTCCAGCCCACAGATGTCCATGGTGGACTCTCCCACCTCTGAGCCCATAAGCCTACATAATAAATCCACTTTTATGTATATAAATATATGGTCAGTTCTGTTCTTCTAGGGAACCCTCATCAATTCAGTTGCATAACTTTGTGAATAGATTAAACTCCATAGAATTGTACACTTCAAATAGGTAAATTGTGTAACACATATTTGAATTGAATAAACAAATAGAAAAGGCCCAAGATTACTGCCTAAGACTCAAAGAACAAAGAACTTCTGAGGTATACCCAAATTATGATCCTCATGTTCCCACTCATTAGCTGTGTGAGTCTGGGCCAGTCACTTGACCTCCATTTCTCCTAACCCGTGAACTGGGCAGAGCTCTGTAATCTATGGTCACAATACCATCAGCTATTTTGGATGCCTGTAGGTGTATGCTATAGTTCTCAGATAAGAACATACATAGTACATATTTCTGAAATTTGTTCATCCTCATCACCAGTTGTACCCAAACCACAGTTCGTAAGATGACATGTTAGGAATGCTAACCTCAAGACAGACAGGATTGCTGGAAGAAGAACAGGGACACTGAATGAAAAGACCCAGATCTACTCCTGATTAGTGGCATAGTTTAAGAAAGACTTAATATTTTTATGTTTCATGCTTTGAACATTGTGTAACAATGCTATATGATACTGAATTAAATAACGATGACTACAGGACATAGCACAGTACCAACCCATTACAGAACATTCTGTAAACTTAGTTTGACTGAACCATTGGATTAATTCTTTTGATCAGTCTCGAGAATAAAGATTTCAATGCTATTAATTAAAATACAATATAGATTAGCTAAGCAGTAAAAAGTACATACAAACAAAACAGAAAATCTTAATCATATATATATATATATAAATGATTATTACACATTCCAACACACACTAATTACAAATGACCTATTTCTGTGAATTAGCATATATCAGACTGTAAACAAAAATAGTTGTGTAGTTGAAAAGATGAATAAAAGGGCGTCTATTTTGATTCAGTTTATTGTTTGATTTTCAAGCTATATCTTCTTAAAACATCTTTTTATTTATTTTGTTAGTATTTTTTTAAAAGAACTATCAAAGGCTGGGGATTTAGCTCAGTGTTTTCGCTGCCTGCCTTGCAAGTGCAAGGTCCCAAGTTCAATCCCTGGTACAAAAAAAAAAACTATCAAGAAGAGGAAAGTAATCTTACTTTTGGAAATTGTGCAGCCATCAAATATCTAATACATACAGGAAACTGCTATATACTTAGATACAAAGGTGAATAGTATGAAACTCTTAGTGAAGGACTCATAGTATAGTAAAGATGTGGCTTAAAAATTGTTCTTTCAATCAAATTCATTTTCTTCATGGATATAAAGGAGTTTTAGTTCTGTTAGATGTCAGTATCTAACACCTCCTAGCCCAATTGCTAGGAGCAACTGGAATCTTTAAAACCTTGGAATTTTCATCTGCACAAATGGAAATGCTGGACTAAGCCAGCTACTACACCCCCTCTCCAAGGAAAATGTGTGATTCTACCTGCCCTTTAAGCCTGGGTTGAATCTCCCCCATGTTTCCACAGGCTCCCATGACTCCAGCGACAGATGTCTTAGCTGATGTGAAAATGAGTCAACGTGTGACACTGTGACAGAATCTGAATAGATATTTACCTGGTAGCAGTAGAAGCCTGGGCACGTGTTACTAAATAGAGGAAATGACTGCAATCGCTCAGACCACTTGAAATCAAACTCTTGATTGGTTTTTTTAAAAACCTTCCACATTCACAAAAACTGGTTGTTTGAACGAATGTGCACCCCTGCTTCATGTGGATATTATCAACTTGCGTTTTGGAGGAAAGCAATGAAATTAATATTTGCTTTTAATGCACATGTGTCAGTTTCAAAAACGACAATTTAAACAACCTGGAAAATAATGAAAGACTGGAACACAAACTAACCATTCGCAGCTGAATGTGAGTAATGTTATAAATAGCAATATTAATTCACGTCAGTACAAATGCCAACATTTTAACACCTCCTTTGCTAGATATAAAGACAAGTATATATAATTAGACTATCCACAAATTGTAATTTTAAGAAATTAAAGTATTTATTATTCATGCTATATTTATTATCCATACATATGTACCTAGTATTTACCCTTAATTTTATGCAGTAAACATTCCGTGGGTAATTTTTTCCATATTTAAAAAAAAAGATTTACTCTGAGCAATGAGTTCTATTTTTCAAAACAGAGACACGAAAGAAGAAATGACAGCGCCATGAATGTAAATATGCTTTTTAAATACCAAAATCATCTTTGTTCAATAAAACTGTTTTAAACAAGAATGGGCTTTCTCCAGTTCTACCCTACTTCCAATCTCTACCTGCTTTGGAGTTCCAGATTCTCTAGACCTTTCAAAACTTTCTCCCCTGCTTGACCCCAGTCCATAAACTCTTTACCACACTCTGCTGCCATCCACTTTTCACTGGTTTTCCTGGTAAGGCCACTATATTAGTCATTTTCCCACTGGAACAGAATACCCAAAACCTGCAATGTTAAAGGAGTAGAGGTTTACTTGGGTTCATGGTTTTGAAAGGATTCAGTCTATGGCTGGATGGCCCCAAAGCAGAAATTACATAGCAGAATGACATGGCAGAAGAAATCTATTTAACCCATAGCAGCCAGGGTGTAAGAGAAAAGGGAAAATGTACTCTTTCAGGTCATACTCCCAGGAATCAGCCCCTGTGACCAGGCCCCACCTCAAAACATGAGACTTTTGGAGAACATTTTAGAACAAAACTCAGCCAGATTTCTGAAATCCAGCCACAGTTACAGGTGCCCAAGAAGGAGACAGAGGAAGGTCACTTAAAAAGGAGAGATCAAGAAAAAGAGATCCATGTGTTGGATATCATCTACTGGAAAAACAATTCACTTGAGAAAAATGAAGATAATAAGCAAAACAACAAGCAAATGGAAAGCAGACGTTAGATCTTCAAAGACAAGTGGGAATGACCATGGTCTTGGTAGGTAACAGACCAAAGGGATATAAAATGATAAAGTATAAAGTTTGGGAGCTCAGTTCAATGACCCCTAAGACACCATCCATCAATAATAATCCTTATTGGTAGATTCATTATTCTGAGTTTTAAACACATTAAGAATATGTTCAATCCCCAGCACCCCACAAAACAGGTGCTGGGTAGAGAGAAACATGCCGCTGATCTCCTGTATCTTGAGCAGATTTCCCAAGCAGGTCTACTTCGTACTTCTCTTGCCTGTCTAACATCCCAACCCACTTCTCCACCTTAACAGATAAACTATTTTCTTCTTTACTAAGAGAAATCAAGGTCATTAGGAAAAAGATGACTCACACATTCTCGTTTCCTCCTAGCCCTCATGTTTGTTCTCTTCCTTTCTATTTGAGAAAAATCTCTCTGGCTTCTAAGATTAAGCCCTTTCTTTCGTATGTTGGAATGCTTCCAGGATCTGCACAGCTTACAGAAATTTATTAATCTTGTGAAAGCTTGTTAATCTCTCCAGTGCAGTTTCCTTAGCTGTAAAACAAAGTATAATACCCACAGTTGTTAGACTTAAACACAGTACTTATTAAAGCAACTGCTATGTTGACCACGGGAGCTAAGTCACACTAAGGAGCAAAAAATTCAGGTACTATGGCACAGCATGATGACTATAGATAGCAATTATGTTGCTATACATTTCAAAAACTCAGGGAAAAGGATTTTGAAACATTTCACCAAAAATAAATAATAAATGCACAAGGAGATAAATGTTTAATCAGATTTGAACATTATTCAATGTACACATCTGTGGTAGTTAATCTTTCTTTCAGTACTGAAGAATAAATCCATGGGCTTCCCCCTGAGCTACACTCTCAACTTTTTTATTTTTAATTTTGAGATAAGGTCTCACTAAGTCACTAAATTTATCAGACTGGGATATCAGAACTTGCTATCCTCCTGCCTCAATCTCCCAGAGCACTGGGGTTTCAGGGTTATGCCACCATAACTGGATGTGATAGTTAATCTTAACTGTCAAACCGACTGGCTTCAGAGACCCCCTGGGAGATTAGTAAGCACACTTCTAGGTGTCTGGGTGGGTGATGGGAGCATGACCTGGGGAACTGTGTGTGGTCTCTGACCTCCTCCTCTCAGGTTGTTCCCTTGTACTCTGTATCCCTCCTTAAATGAGGAGAGCAGCTCTGCTCCACGATGCCCTTCTGCCATACTCTTGTGTTGGAGCAGCTTACCATGGACTCAAACCTCTGAAAGTGAGAAAAAAATAAGCCTCTTCTCCTTTAAGTTCAGTTGTCAGGTGTTTTGTCACAGTAACAGGAAAGTTTACCAAAAGATGCATAACATTTGTTTTGTGTATCAGTAGAAATGAAAAAGTGAACTTTAAAAAGTAAAATAATAAGGTATCTACTGTAGAATAAGACTTAACAAAACTAGTTACTATTACCTTCTAAGGCCTGCATCCCTCAACTGTCATGCCTACTTTCTCCACTGTCAATTATGATTTTATTTAGAGCCTAATTTATAAAAGATACTCTCCCCATTGAGGCTATAATAATGAACAAAATCAAGGAAAAATCCTCACCCTCAGGGAATGTTAAGCCTAGTGGACAGAGACAGACAATAAGCTGCTTAGGCAAACTGTACTATTAGAAGGTGCTAAATCTAGGAAGATGCAGGTTACAAAGAGTGGCCTGCGAAGCCCCATACCACACTTAATAGAGGATGTGGATAAAGTCCCAAAGAGGTGAGAAGGTCGGCAGAATTTCAGAGAAGTGCATTCGGAAAGCTAAGGTAGACACACAATGAAGCATCCGAGGACTGAGGAAGGGGTGTGTGTGTGTGTGTGTGTGTGTGTGTGTGTTTGGGGTGAAGTGTGGAGGGAGCAAATCAGACCAGACACAACTTTTTAAGCCAGTGTAAGGAACTGATCATTTGCTTTGAATGAAGAGATGTCCTTGTGGATTTTGTACAGTGGCATGATCCAACATGAGCTTCATTATGATCACTCTGTACACTGTGTTGCGAGTAGACTTAAGGTCAAAGAAGGAAGAAAGAGAGCCAATTTCAACAATTCAGAACAAAGATCGAGGTGGTTGGTTGATATGGTAACAATGAGAAGCATTTGGGTTCCAGATATATTTTTTAAGGGAATATAATACCAAAAGGACTTTGTGATATATCCAAAGGCCCATGCAAAGAAAGGGAAAAGACAAAGATATCTCTAAGGTCTTGGCCCTGAGGAACCAGAAAAATGAAGTGGCTCTTAACTGAGGTGCACAAAACTGCAAGGAAATACCTTTATCTTTCTCCACCATTGCTTCCTGTCCCCTGTGGTCAACCACAAAAGGACTCGCTCACTTTAACAATAAAAAAGAAGGCATGTTAACATTCAGCTGTCCTAATCTCTCCTAAAGCAAGGCACTAAATTTCCTGAACAATTGTTCTTTAAAGACTGTTTCTGCTTCTTCAAGGACCTTCCACCCATTCCACTGCCAGAGATACTTCTCTTTTCCTTCCAAACGACACTCGCTGGGCTAACCAGAATATTCACATCACCTTCTCCAACAGTTGCATTCTCCAATATTTTTTTTCCTCATTGAGTTTATTGGAACATTTTAGGTATACAGTACAGTTACATTCATTATTGGGATCTTGTACCTTTACATGACAGGTCTTGGTTCTCATTTTTTCCCCTTGTCCCTGCCCTCCCTTCAACCTCTCCTCCCCTCCCCATTTACAAACATTTTATTTCCATTTTTTCATTTTCTCGTATTTTTTTTCTTTTCCCTTAATACCTTTCCCCTACCCTTCCCGCTTTCCCTACACCTTTAGCCCTTTTCTTCCTCTTTCACACTGTTAATTCTCTCATTAGGATCTTATGTACTATTATAGTTTGTTCACACCAGAGAAATTCTTCGGTATTTATTCATGTGTGGCTTATTTATTTCACTTAGGAGTATATCCTCAATATGTATCCATTTTCCTATGAATGAATCTAATTTATCATTCTTTGTGGCTGTGAGGTATTCCATTTTATAGAAAAACCACATCTTCTTTATTCAATAGTTGCAGCACTTAACACTGTCCAACCATCTTCCTCAGATTCTCCTCGGGTTGGGAAGAACTCATGTACCATTTATGGTGGGAGCTGTAGTCGTTCCTTCCACAATCTCCTCTTTCTTTTTAATCATCTCCTCCTTTTTCTTCTCTTCTCTCAAATATCACATCTTTTGGCCCTCTGAGCTACACTATCAGGACATTACACTCAGCTCTGTGCTCTGAATAAGGACCCAGTTCAGTGTCTGGAACACTGTTGATTGAACAAATGAATTAACCAATCAATCATGCCATCAACTGTTGCATTGCTATATCTACTTTTCACCTGTCTCCCAAGCACCAGTTCTAGATCTACAATCACGAGCCACAAATCATGTTAGAAAAGCTGTCCTATCAAATTCACCAAGCTGAAACCAAACACTCTTTTAAACAACCTCTCCACAGAGCAAGCTACTTTATTCTAATGATCCTACTCATGTTAAGGATATAAAGAATATGTCCTGAAAACATTCATCTCCTCAACCCTAAGATTTATAAAAGATTCACTCTTCTGTCCTCTTCATTTTATGATGCCACCAGCTTAATCTAATAAAGTCACTCATTTGATCCATTATATTCGTGAGTTCTAAATTGCCTTCAGAAGTTGAGAGACAGAAAAAGGAGAGAAGGAAGGAGAGAGAAAAAGATGATAGTAGCTAGGCTCTGATTTTATTTGTGCTTTTCTTTATACACATTGCCCACTTTAAAAGTGTGATATATACCCAGCCTCTTGCTTACATAGTGTATGGTACTCTTTTAACTAAATATTAAAAAAACCTCAGAAGTCCAGTTTCTATAAGCCCCATCCAATCTTATTTTCTAGTCCTGTCCAGCCAAAAGCATTTCCTCCTTTCAGATGGCCTCCAAAAGGCCTTACACACTCTCCTATCCATATACAGTGCCTCTCCGCTCTTTCCTCCAGCTCCTCTTCTCTACCCATTAAGATCCTGAAGCTGTCTACACACTACCAACCAAGGTCGGCTTTTTCCCCCCTGGACATTCTAGAGTTTGCTCTCTTTACTTTTCCTATGTAACTTGTTACAGTGATTCTCAAAATGTGGGCCTGAGACCAGAAGCACCAGCAATATCAGTTAAAATGCAAATTATTGGGTCTTTCCCCAGATCTACTGACTCAATGTCTAAAAGTACGGCCAAGCAATTTGTGATTTTGTGAGCTCTCCATATTAGGCTAATGCATGCTAATATCTGAGAACTGCTGACATATAATGCTACCTTACACTGCTTGATCTTGCCAAATAAACAATATGCAAAATGCTAACTGCAGTTATCTAGCATATAGCTGTCCTTCAAGAAACCAGTTTTGTTTCTTTTGTTTTGCTTTCTTTTATTTTGTTTTGTTTTGGTTTTTTTTTTTTTTTTTTTGGTACCAGGGGTCGCTCTTTGTGTTTGCAAGGCAGGCGGCAGAACCACTGAGCTAAAGCCCCGGCCCTCAAGAAACCAGTTTTGCAATACTGTTTCCAGTAGCTTCATCATAATAAATATTCAGTGAATTGTGGCTCCAAGCATTAACATTTAAGAAGTTACATTACACTAAAAATTACAAAGCCATTACACTAAACAGTAAAGGTTTTTAACATGAGTCAAGAAGATAAATTAATATTGCTTTAATCCAAAGTTTGTTCATACTATTTTAATATTAAACACATAACAAATACTTTTGGTTAATAATAAATAATTTGATACTATTTAAGATAGCAGAGAATCTTCCATTTCAAATTTGGGAAAACAGTTGTAAAGTTTCAGATTGAAACTTAATGGTGAACACAGAATATATCAAAATAAAAATGTCTACAGAGAAGAGGAGACCTCAATTTTAAACAACTTGCTTGTTGTGCAACATGAAAAGTAGAATGAAGTCAAATTGAATCGGATTTATATTATGCTTTCAAGAAATCCAGTAGTGAGTTATACACTTATTTAATAGGCCCATTGCTACTGTGTGAATCTCGGAAAATGGCAGAGCCTGTAAGAGTTTGTGGCCTGGAAAGAGTCACTGGGAGTGTCCTCCAAGGGATAGTGAGACCCTAGCCCCTTCTCCTTCTTTTGTCTGTTCTACTTCCCAGCCACGAGGTGTTTAACTCCCCACTAGGATGCTCTGCCTTGACATAGGCCCAAAATTAAGAAGGCAGGTCAACAATGAACTGAAACGTCTGGAACCATGAGCCAAGCAAACTTGGTCACTTTATGAGTGAGTATCTCAGGTTTTTTTTTTTTTTTTTTTTTTTTTGTGATAGGTGACTAACAATTCCACTCTGTTCATTTTAACTCTTTAGACAACTATACTTAAGAAAAAAATAAATCAGAAAGGTTGTAAAATAAAAATGTTCTCTGAATAAAAAAGAAAATAAGTCAATATTAAAAATATCTTGAAATGATTTAACATGTTCCATTTATTCCCTATAACAAACATTCTCTTCATGTCTACTGTAAGCAGAACACAGCACTAGCTACAACCCTAGGTCTTAGCACATTTTTGTAAATTTAACATCTTTTGAAGTTTTATTGCCAAAATATCCAGGGTGCCATACAAGTACATTGTTTTTAATGCAGGACTTTTTAGTGAATAGAAAGACTGAGAAAAGATATGTCTAAACATTAACAAGAACTTCTCTAAATGGACAGTATACATACCTTTTTGGTACTATTGCTTTCTGCAATACTCAGTCTTTTCAATGAGTACATATTAAGCTTTAAAATCTAAAAATAATTTTAAGGACATTTCTGTTTTATAAGATGTGACTGAAAATATAACAAGTGTTTAAATTTTTTGAAAATTATTATAGCAGAAGACAAATTGCTATTAATCCTCCTCATTTTGAACACACGCCATTCTCACCACCTCAAAGGCAGATCTGGAAGTCTCTTTCTTGGGTACTTAGTTGCACTGTCATGGCTGCCTTGATATCCTGAGTCAATTTAAAATATTTATCTTTCATGGTTATTTTAACTTTGGGGAAGAGCCAGAAGTCCCATGGTGCCAGATCTGGTAAATAAGGTGGCTGAGACATTGTAACAGTTATATTAGCCTGCCCTTCTGTAAGATGGGACTTAACAGCAGCATGACCACATTTTTGACATACATGCCAAAGACATTCATGAAAGAGGACTTCCAGAAATGCTTTAGAAAGTGTCAAGAACAGTGGGGCCACCAGATGTAGCTTTGAAAGACAGGTACAAAAGTGAAGACAAGAAGGTGACACATAGGAAACACAGGGTGCAGAGATATAAACTAAGTAGGTACCTATTCAATAGGAAGAAATTCAGTAGTGAGGAACAGAACTAAAAATGAAAATAGTAAAGGTAAATACTCATACATGGACAAAAACCAGTTCCTGGGAACAAAAGCTCACTTGTTTCTAAGCAAAATAGCTGAAAACAAATCCCATCTGTCCCCCAAAAAAAACAATTCCAATTTTTTTAAAACTCATGCAACTAGCCAGACAGAAAATCATGTTAACTGCCAAGAAATAAATATCAAAGGAGCCCTAAACCACTCTTTTATAAGTAAACACCAAAAGCTTATAAGCCACCAGCAAAGAGTAGTGGAAAGAAGCTGTATAAAATGATTGCATTGTCAGGAAAATTAGTGTTTATAAAAATGGTAAGAGAAAAAATTTAAGCTGTACAAAAATTCATAAATCATAACACATATAATATTCCCACAAAACAAAGCAATTCAAGATATACATTTCAACTGAGAGAAAAATCAAACTAGAGGACTAAGTAATACAGAAGGAAATGACTAATTTAGTAGGGTAATCAATTCAACATAAAAGCTTGAAAAACCATGTGTTATGTTTAGCAGTTTCCTTTTGTTTTTGTTTTGCATTTCTGGGGATAGAATTATATATATACTAGGCAAGCAGTCTGACATTGAACTATACCTTAGGGCCAATACTTTCAATTTTTAATTAAAAGCTTAATTTTAAAAAAGAATAGTTTAATATCAAACTGATACCATATAACATAAATAAGTGCTAGGAAGGGCAAGAAAAGCCTAGGACCAGGACAGAGAAAGTAAGGTTTCACTCAATTCTATTATGCATTGGGACACTGAAGGACAATATTTCATTAATTTACATATCAAGATCCCAACAATGAATGTAACTGTACTGTATCCCTAAAATGTACCAATAAACTCAATTAAAGCTGAAAAAAAAAAGAGAACTACAAGCGTAAGTATATATTTAAATTAGATTTTTTTTCTGAAAACAAATCTATATAGAAAAACAAATGACAGCCGGAGATTTAGCTTAGTGGTGCCACCACCTGCCTTGCAAACACAAGGTCCCAAGCAAAGGTCCCAAGTTCAATCTCCGGCACCAAAAAAAAAAAAAAAAAAAAAAAAAAAAAAAAAAAAAAAAAAAAGAGACAAATGAAACATTAAGGAAAGTGGAGCAAATGACATGATAAAAGAACCATTAATTTATGACAATAAAATCAAATGATATTCTCCTTTTAAAAGAAACATTTTAGACTAGGTTCACAATATAGAAGATCAAATATATCAAACATGAAGTAAAATAAACATAACAATATTGTGAAACTAAACAAAATTCCTAGAAAAAGCCATTACGTGATACAGAGCATATTTATATTAATAAAAAGCAAAGCCAAATGAAATTATAAAAATTTTCTGTAGCAAGCATCATCTGTCCAAACACACATAACAAAATCACAAATTATCTGATAATACTGCCAAATGAAATTTGGAAACATCTTGTCAGATCTGAAAAGTTCTTACTGATATTTTTATTGGAATACCCTATTAACTTGTGAAGAACACACACCTTGATATTGATGTTATCCCATCAAAAACATGGGTAATTGCATTTATCTGGGTCTTCATTATGCCCCTTTTCAAGTTATAAATTTTTCTTTATTCTACAGATTTTTCTTCATACTACAGATTTCCTGTTAATTGTTATGCTAGATGTTTTACAGTTTCTGGTATCATTTTAAAAGATCCTTCTTCAAATAGATTTTCTGGTTGTTTATTCTGGTACTTTAGGAAGAATGCTGTTGACTTGGGTGTACTTTTGTATCCAGGCACATTACTGAGTTATTACTAATCTAAGAATTGTTTTCAGTGATTCTCTCAAGGTTTTAAGGTATCGTGTAAATAATAACTGTACTGTTCCTGTCATCTGTTATATAATATTTATAATTCTTATTTCATCTATGGCTTGCCTATTTTCTTTTTTTTTTCAGCTTTAATTGAGTTTATTGGTACATTTTAGGGATACAGTACAGTTACATTCATTGTTGGGATCTTGTACCTCTACATGACAAGTCTTGATTCTCATTTTTTCCCCTTACCCCTGCCCTCCCTTCACCCCCTCCTCCCCTCCCCATCTACAAACACTTTATTTTCATCTTTTCACTATCTCACATTTTTTTCTTTTCCCTTATTACCCTTCCCCTACCCATCCCACCTTCCCTACACCTTTAGCTCCTTTCTTCCCATTTCTAAATGTCAGTAATCTTATTGGGATCTTATGTATTATTGCAAACTATTCACACCAGGGAAACTATTCGGTATTTACACGTGTGACTTATTTATTTCACTTAGGAGTATATCTTCAATATGTATCCATTTTCCTATGAATTAATCTATTTTCTCGTTCTAAAGTGGCTTGCCTATTTTCAGCAGTTAAGATTTCCAGAGCATTATATATTTTTGCCCTTTATCTTACCTAACAACACTGTATTATCCCTTAAAATGAATATATATCAGTTAGGATGTTTGCAACTGCATGATAAACATTATACAACTAACAGTGGCCCGAACAGTGTGAAAACTGTACTATATGATACAATGTGATGTCTGCAGTCTGATCATTTCCAGAGTTGATTACACAACTGCTCAATAAGAGAGAGGGTGTGGTGTGGCCAACTGTCCCCCAGAGGCTTGTTCTCTGGATCGACTACTGGACCGTGGTGGAATCTTTGGGGGGCAGGGCTAGTGAAATGTCCTTAGGTCCCTGGGGGCTGTCTCTGAAGGTGACAGTGAGACCCTTGTCCTCAGCCAGTCTCCACCTCCTGGATCATCATGTTAGCAGTTTGTTTTCTTGCATTCTTACCATGTGTGCTGCTCTCATCACAGACACAGAAGAATGGGACTTCTCATTACTGGACTTGAATCTCTGGAACTGTGATACAACATAAACTTTTTATCTTTATACACTATTTGTTTTAGGTATTTTATTATAGTAACATAAAGCTGGCTAAATCAGAGCCTGAGTCAGATTTTCTGCAATGTTTTTCAAGCTTGTCTGCATCTGGTTGCCAGAAGACTATAGCAAATCTTAGTAGAACCACCATCTTAGAGACAATATCAAAGTCCAGGATAAGAAAAGTATCCTTTCAGAAAATCCACATGTAAAAGTGAGGAAAACTTTCCCAGAGACAATCAGGAAGGCTTCTGCCCGTGGCTTCACTGGAAGGGCTGTATCATATGACTGGCTTAAGGTGATCATCAACATAGGAATTGAATCCTAGTAATTGGCTTAATCTCGCCCACTGTCCCCAGGTGGGGTAGCAAGTTCATTTCACCTAAGAAAGCAGCAGTGGAATACCAAAACAAGTTCAGATTTCTGACAGCAAGAAAAGGTATGGGGTGACTTTGAATAATCAGGTCACCAACAGAGAGGTCACCACGGAGAAGAGTTTCTGAGGTTAAAGATTAGGTATGGGGTTGACTACTGGGTTTGGATACATTCTCTATCAAGTTAAGAAATAATGCCCTTATTCCTAGTCTATTAAAAGCAGTGTTTTGTTTTATTTTGTTTTTGAGAATAACTACTGTATTTTACCAATTACTTTTTGACATCTGTTGAAATAATTTCAGAGTAAACATCCTTTGTCCTACTAATACTTTGTATTAACCCATTTCCTAAGGCAGAAACGAGGGCATTCAAGTGGCCTTTTCTGTATTTTCAGTTCCTTCCTATTGATGCAAGACACACATATTGCTTCTTAACCAATAACATGGCATATTTATATGATTTTTTCAGATCTATGCCAGAAATCTCTACAGGGGGGAAAGTTGGAGTCAGACAGTGACAAGAGATAGATACAACAATCCAGACACGGAGTGATACAGCATGTATTGGGGAGGAAGCAGCTGCACAGCACAGACACGAAGGCTCTGTAAGGAAAACTTCATATTTCAGCCATCTCGGTATTTTGCATCACTTGTGCTCCCACCATACCACTGAGAATTGCTTTAAATTATTTTAGCTCCCTGAAACACCCCATTCGCCTCCCTAATCTATACTTACCTCATCTCCCCCACCTCTATACAGCCAGTCGCCTATCCTAGCGCTCCACCTAACGTAGCTACTTTTATATCCCCCTCTCTGCTGCACGGCGAGCTTCTTCGGAGTAAAACCTAATAACCTTTGCACCGCACCAGATTCAGCCTGGGCTCTCAACTGCTTGGAAAAGTGATGCTGGTATCAAATATTTGTTTTACATTTGCAATATGGCAAGCACTGCCTTAAGTACTTTTCATAAAATAAAATGTGTCCTTTCAATTCCCGTCAACAGCCTTGTGTGTGCTAACGTTATTATCTCCACTGCAGAAGGATAGAAAAAGTCTAGCTTGTTCCAAGCTGCAAAGCTAATAGGCTGCAGTGCCAGGACACTAATTCAAACAGTCTGACCCTGATATACCCTCTAAGTCATTTCACTAAAGCAAATGAAGTAAGCCACAAGCTCACAAATGAGCCCAAATTATTCCATGGTCACCTCTCATACATAGGTGACTCTGTAAAACTGCCAAAAGTGTTCTGGCACAATTCACTGCCAAAGTACCATCATCTGGTGAATTCTAACCAGGTGCCAGACCCATCATCATTCATTTATATTCTCTGATTTTTAAAAAGACTGGGAGGGGGTTGAAGATTCTAACCTTTCAGGGCAACTCTGCGCTGCAATCGGTGGTGTGTCTGCCTCTCCTGGTCCTTATATAGAGGCCTTGTGCAGTCGGGCCCTTGGGATCACTTGGTCAGGGTGTCAAGAACCTCCACACACTTCAAAATAATTAAAACAAGCGCAGCTGTGTCTCTGCCATTTCCCCTCTCCTTTTATTACTGGCCCAAAGCCTGTAAAAATTTAGAATTTATTAATTCTATATTTATAGCTAGACTATGCATTACTATCTGAGAAAGGAAGAATCAGTTTAGTACACTTGATTTCAAAGATTCTGTCCAGTGAAGCCATAGTCCATTACAGTCATAGCTAATTACTGTAAAGTTCAACAGCCTGCATTTGGAAATGAAAACAGTTCCCAAGCTTAGCAGGAGGGACCTAGCAGGGAACATGACAGGCAACATGACGGGCTTTGTTGCTGAACTGTGTTTTGCAGACCCGATGAAAAAAAGTACCCTCCATCTTGTTCTATTCTGGAAATGCCATTTACCTGCCACGGGCCTTAGCCTCCTTACAGTATGGAGACCAGATAAGCCAGTAAGAATTCACTAAGGCTCATCAACATTTAGAAACCAAATATAAAGAACAGACAAGTGTCAGCATAGATAGGGGAAAGGGGCTTTTACCTGGTACTCCAAGACTTACTTCTGAGCTAACAGCTGCAGCTACTTTTGAGATGCTCTGAGATTTACAGCTGCTTTACGTACTCAAACTCCATATGGAGCCAAGAAGAACAGCTAGGACTTCTCATCCTGTCTCAGCCCAGGCCGGCCCCGTGCAGGCCTCTCTCCAGCAGCAGTCAGGGAGGTAAGAACAAACTGCCACCATGTTGGCCCCATCATTCTAACTGCTATCAGGTAACTGAAATCCCTGAGTCATCTGCTACCCAGCCAGGGCAATTTTAGAATTTCACTGGGTGCCCTGTGTTAGTCTTTCTCATATACTCCTTACAAGCAAATTTAGAAGGTTCCAAAGGACCACCTTCAACAGAACTCTGAGTGCCTACAATGTGCCACTAATGACAAGTGTGAGGGAAATCAAGAGTCGATGACCAGCTAGCCAGCTGGCTACCTATCATCCACAAGACAAGAGGGCGCAGCATCTTCTTTCCTGCTTTTCTGCATAGACCTGGAGAAGTGGCCCTACAGGGCGCATCTCCACCATAAGAGTGCAGTGCAAGAAGTGGGAATACCACTACTGCACGTTCACAGTGACTTGTCACCAGTAAACATTTACCCATGTCTCATTTACCAGGCATGCACTTATTAAGAGGTTTATTGTCTGTTATGTTAATGAACCACTTTAAAGTCTGACAAGGAGATAGAGAAGCAACAGTAAAGGCCATTTCAGGGCAATCTTCTGCTTCTTCCCATTAAACTTCAGAGATTCGGAGGTTCCTAACAACAACAGTATTAAGACCACAGCTGCCTGGGACACATTCTTTCCATGTCTCAGGAGTCCTCGCACTTTATAAAGGTTCGGTTTCCCAGTACCACACAATTTTTCCTCTCGAAGGCTGAAAACTCATGAAATACATAGCCTGTCCCCTCTCCATTTAACACACAGTGGGGGTGAAAGATCCAAACATGATGACTCCAGGAAGGTACCTCACAGTGAATTACGTACTGGGCACACCATGGGACACAACTACATTACTACTGCTGCCGCTAATTGTAAAGTTTACAATTTAAAGACACAAATGGCTACATGGGCAAGTAATTCTAAAATAAAACAGCGGCAGAGATGATATAAAGTATAAACACAGCAAGAAAAAATAAGTAGAGATTAATGGGGATCTAGGTGATGAACTGACTGTGGCTGGTATGTTTTTTGGTAAAAGGTGTTTTAGTAACAGGAGTTTTGTGAATTGACTGATATCAGACAGAGGTTGGTAGTCTGTCCTTATGTTCCAGGCTCAATCCTAGTCTCATTCGAGCCTCCATGAGCATATCTCTAATCTAAACTTCAGAGTCCCAAGTCCCTCCAACATGAAGAATATACTCCCCCAGAGAGCAGGCAACAGTTCCCCACTGGACAAGTGTTTCCACTATATACTGAGAAAATGAGAGGGGTCAATAGCACAGTACTTATATTTAATAAGCTTTAAAATCAAACCCAGCTTCAAAAGCAGGCTCCATCAGCTGGACATGGTGGCACACACCTATAATCCCAACACGTCAGAAGGCTGAGGCAAGAAAATGCAGAGTTCAAGCTCAGCCTGGGCAACTCAGCAAAACGCTGCCTCCACAAAAAATTTAAAAAGAACTAGGGATGTTGCTTCATGCAAAGATACTGGACCAATCCCCAGTACCACAAAAAAAAAAAAAAAAAAAAAAAAAAAAAAAAAAAAAAAAAAAAAAAAAAAAAAAAAAAAAAAAAAAAAAAAAAAAAAAAAAAAAAAAAAAAAAAAAAAAAAAAAAAAAAAAAAAAAAAAAAAAAAAAAAAAAAAAAAAAAAAAAAAAAAAAAAAAAAAAAAAAAAAAAAAAAAAAAAAAAAAAAAAAAAAAAAAAAAAAAGCTTTCATTAAGTTATTCAACCTAAGCCTCAGTCTCCACATCTGTAAAATTAGCCAAATAATACATATTACAAATATGACTGTATTAATAAGATCAGATTTTATTAAAATAGCCCAGTTCTTGACATATGGCTAGTGGCTACAAAATTATTAGTATATTTTATAATGCTACTTATAATATTATAAATATAAATTATTTACAATAATAGTGATACTAGCATTACTTTTGCTATCAGTGTTAAATCAATAATGCTGCACATCAGGTTCAAGTATGTCTGTCTGTTGATAAAACCTGAGACTTGGTGTCCAGTCACATCCGAATATAATTATAAGAACCGCAAAGTGAAGACCTAATCCTGGTCCATACTCTCCTCCCTGAAAGCCCTGTCCTAACCAGGTCCCAAGTAAGCTGCCAGCCTGCACTGCCTGCCTACAGAACCTTGCATTAGCAGTCCCAAAACCTAAGCATGTTCTCAGTCTTCATTCCTTTCATGAACCTTCTGCCACGTATTCCAACTGCTCTGAGGAAAGGGCCAAACTCTCCCTGCCTCCCCAACCTCACCAAGACATGTGGGCAAAGCCTGCAGGCTATTCCATCTCTGTTTTTATGATATCCAAGACTATACCAGCCTAGGGGGATGACCACAATGATCAGTGGTCCTGAGGCACCATCCAGTTCTGCAAACTTTCTAAGCCTCTTCCTTTCCCCGCATTTCCCAGAGGGAATTCTTGGCCACAGTGGCTATAGCATTGCCAGCAACTCATTCCCCCTTGACAACTGCCCCTCCCCATCTTCCACTGTCACCCCTAGAGCTCAGCTCTTCTGCTCCTATGAAGCTGGAAATTTTTCTTTCCTCAAGTGCACAGAGATCCTTTTAGCATCTTGTCTTTCTGGAATCTCTAAAGACATCAAACATTATTGAACTTTATGAAAATAGTAGAAGATGCATCTAATTCTTCTGGCACAATTCTAAAAGATAAGTAGCTGTCATGACAGAGCTGGTGGAGCACATACAGGGGGTGAAGGGTTCTCAACAGAAGGACCACCAGCACTGGCCTTTCTGACTGGCCAGCCATACTGCATCTTCTGTTCCTGGCTGCTCCAGGGCCTGAGCATTGCATCCAGCTTTTAGCAAATTTCTAATAAGTGAGTAAGAGGCCTAAATCATCCAGGCAGATGTCAGGAATTATAGTTTATCGTTGTTCCTTAACACATGTGGGATCTATAGGGATACAGATCTGTGGGCTGCCTACAAGATTTACTGAACTAGAATTTGCAAACATACACACACAATGTGTGGATGATATTTTTCTAACATATTCTTACTAATTTGTTCTGAAAGCAGATTTGTCATTACACTAAGTTCATTCCACAACCAGTGACAATTTGAAAAACATTGAGTCAGTGTGTAAAGGACTGGAGAGTAGTTGCTAATGTTGCAGAAAGGTAGGGAATGGATAAATCACAGAAGGCCTTGTTAAACTAAGGAGTTTGATTCTTATGCCATAAGCCAGGAGAAGTCATTCATTGCATGAATAAATAGATAAGAGGATATACGAACTATAGGTCTCGCTTTGCAAAACTTAGTCTTCTTCAGGAGTAGGTGGAGTCGTGCACAGAGAGAAGCAAATACATTATGTGTTAACAAATGGCATGTTATGATAAGGTATGCAGAAGAGTTCCAGGCAGAGGGAACAGAGGAGAAGTGAAAAAAGCATGAAACTTCTAGAAAATTGAGCTACAAAGAAATGGTTTCAGGAATAACTATGTTAGTCTTGGCTTCAAAGTCCTTTTCCTCTAGAAGCGGATTTTATTGCCTGCGGCATCTTGTCTTGAAAGAAATTATTATCATTAAGGCTGTAGAATAAAGCAGGCCCTCCAAAATAAAGAACGGAATGAAGAAAAATAGAAAGCAAAGGAAAGGTCAACAGCCCACATCCCTCCAGGTGTCAAAGAGATGGGCTTCCTAGAGTACCACTTTGTATTCTTACTAGCAGGTTTGCCCCTGCCATGGATGGCTCTGGCCCAGCTGGGAAGCAATGTCTCAGCATATTAAATTTAATCACCATTATTGAGGTATAATTCATGTACCATAAAATTCACTCATGTTACCACCACCCAATTTTAGGAAATTTCCATCACCCCATAAAGATCCCTCCTGTCCATTTACAGTCATTTCCTGTTCTCATGTTCAGTCCTAGCCAACCACTAATCTACTTTCTGTCTCTACAGAGTTTCAGCTTCTGCACATTTCATGTAAACTGAATCATGCAAGATGTGATCTTTGTGCCTGGCTTCTTTTACTTAGCATAATATTTTTGAGGTTTCTCCATGTTGCAGCAGGTATCAGCACTTAATTCCTTTTTTGTTGCCGAACAATTCCCTGTTGCATAGAAATACATTGTGCTTATCTACTCACCAGGTGACAGATAATTGGTTTTTTTCTGCTTTTTGGCCATTATGAACAATGCTTTTACGACCATTCATATACATTCGTATACATTTTGTGTGGACAATTTTTTTCCTTGCTCTTAGGTAGTTATATGAAAGAGAACTGCTAGGTCATAGTCAATAGCATAGTTTCTATTCAACTTTTTCAGAAATAGCCAATCTGTTTTTCAAAACATTACCAAAACATTATTGACCCACATTATCTCACCAGCAGTGTATGAGAATGCCAGCTTGTCCACATTCTCAGGTATACAGTATTTTACAATTCATTTTCACATAGATTGTGGATAATATATAGATGGGAAAAAAGTTTGGATGAAGACATCTGTGAATATTGACATTCAACCAGCCTTATAATCTATTTGCATTCCAAATTTCACTTAAATTCATCTTTAAAACATTATCAGAGATGTCCTTTTGAAGATATGCTTAAAATCATTTGATGTGAAAATGCAATACCAAACATCCAACTAAACTCAAAGGTCATAGGCAATTAGACCAAAATATTTGTCAAAGTGGAATTATGAGGGAACCAAGGAGGAAAATGAGAATGCCTTGCACATGAAAGTGTCTTAGTGAGGAAAAAAATCCTAACTGTGAATCCTGTAATTCAGCAACTTACTGAAGGTCAGAGGACTACTCCTTTAAATATGATGCAACTGGACTTGTATCCTGTGATACAACACAGAACAAAGACCCTGCTTCAAGAAAAGAAAAGTAGCAGACCTGGCCTCGAGAGGAAAGAGAGCCTAATAGTCACAAGAAAGCCCCTGCTGCTATGAAAACCCCAGGTACCTTCTGCAAACATCCACACAAATTAAAGAAGGGTGTGTGTGTGGGGGGGTGATGAGCTTTCATTCACATATCCCACAGGGACAGCAAGCTTTCCAACACCTTCAGGCACACTTTGAATCTAGAAAACAAGACCCCCTTCTGGGACCTGGATCTCCGGATCTCTATGATTTTATTTCGCATGTCATAGATATTTCACTGGGTGTGGATACCTCTCTCTCTTCACAGAGAGGCTCCTCCTAGGGAGGGTCCCTTTTTACTCCTACAGGTGAGGACCTACAATCCTATATCACAGAAGGTTTAGGTACCCAGCTGGGCAGGTTCAGAAGATTTCCCTTGCTAATTTGCACTCACTCAAGGAAAACAAAGGAGTAACTAAGATTAGGTTACCATGATTTAAAGAAACACTGTTCCTATTCACCTTTATCCCTCCCCTAAAATGTGTGGACCTCTATATTCCACACATTTAAATCTGATCTTCTAAAATAAAAGCTTCTTATATTAAAGAATTAGCAACTACAATACCATTACATCTGTCTTTAAAATACAGAAAGAATATACACACTGTTCAGATCAGAGTGTCTGCACCATCCCTGTCCTGGTCTGCACCTGGGTGTGCATCTCCAGGAGAAAATCACAATGCTTTTATTGATTTGTCTGCATGGAAGAAAACCGAATTTGTTTCACCTGGTTTAGAAAACTGAGTTCACTCTGCAGCACTTGCCTAGCATGGCCGTGCATGCCTATAATAAGGAAGCAGGAGGGTTTCGAGTTAGTTCAAGGCTAGCCTGGACGACTTGCTAAGACCTTGTTTCAAATTAGAGTAAGAAACAGGATAGGAATATAGCTCAGCACTCCCTGGGTTCAATGTTCAGTGCCACACACAAAGAAGGAAAGAAGGGGGAAAAGAGAGCAGGATAGAATGAAGGAAGAAAGATGGAGGAGCCTTTTAGAAGAAACAGGTTCTAGGCTTTTGCTCTTCCCCACCATTCTACTACTGCTTGGACACCAGAACCTCCAAAATGCTGTGACCTGGAGCCCCTTCATTCTAAGGAGTCTTCGGGCCCAATTAGAAAGTAGCAGTACCCCCAGATTCAGAGGCCCTTCAACCATGCACATAGCAGTAAAGCATTTATTTCAACAGTGTGAGAGCAGCCAAAAAAAGTTTGAAAGTCATTTTCAAATTTGGTTTCTTAGACAAGGTCGATGACATGACCACCCCATATCTGAAAACTATCCCAACCTTGGTTTACAAGGCCAAACCATTTAGGTGATGGAATGTCCTGTCCCTTCTAGAGAATAGTTAACATTCCTGATTAAACAGCTCTATCTCCCTCATACTTTAATGATGTTAGGACCTGTTCTAGAAAGTTAGATGCTTCCCTTGAGTTGCTGATATTAAGGAAAACTCATCATTTTTAAGCAAAAAATGAGTATTGAACTATCTCCTTTTCCTTTTAAAATAGGCCTTCTAAGAGAGTCTTTGAATTCTCTTTTACAGAAGCATTTTCTCCAGAGGTATGAAAATTTGGACACACGCTCATTATCAAATTGTACAGATCATTGCTTTGACAACTATAATGGCCATCACCCCTCTGCCAAATAAACAGATATGCAGCATAAGCAGTTTGCTTATATAAGAACTGTGGATTAAATAACAACATGGAACATTTTTGTGGCTAATGAAGAGGTGTTTATGGATTGTTACAAAGAAATTCTATGAGATTTCTCAGTCAAGGAATACTTTAATCTGCTGCTAGATTCCAAACATCCATTCCATTTCCCAGGCCTCAAAAATAATAACTCAAAGATTTTAGGCTTCAAATAAATGTAGGACTGAAAAAGTTAGTGAATATGGATTCATTTTTTCAGCTTCCAGGCAAAAGTCAGCATTTCCTGGGGATTTAAATTAAATCCCTCTAAGCCTATGGAGAAAAACAGGAAATTAACGTCAGAAGGATGCATCTTGTTGATCTTGGGAATGGGGCTTTTCTGTGTCCTGAATAAACCTGCTAATAAAAAAAAGGCCAAAAGAACAATCCAAGATTGTCAAATGAAAATCGTAGACTTTAATTTCAAGTATCCTCCACCTTTTTTGAACAATTCAAATGTACATAATATTAATGTGTGAACTTTTAAATTTTATATTTCTGAAAATGTGTGCATTCTGCTATTTGTTTGAGGCCATACCTAACAAAAAAGTTGCCGTTTTCTTATACAATTCACTGTTTTACTCTGCAACATTTTTAAACACATTCAAGTTCTGTGGATCTATTCTAATTTTTCCAAAATTAACCTGTATTTAGTAAACCATTTTTATGACTGTCTTTAGCACATGCTCCTCTCTTTCACTGGCATTGTATTTTTATTCCTATTTCCTCAGCTTCTGGCCCAGCACAAGTTACAGAGCAGTTGCTTAATAAATATTTGCTAAATGAATGAGTGAATGGACATGAAAGAAACAAGAGAAAAGAAAACTATCATATAAAAGTTAAGCCAGTGGTTCTGAGACTGTAAAGTCCATCTGAACTACCAAAAGAGCTTGTTAATGCAAAGACTGCTGGGGCCAATCCCAAAGTTTGTGACTGAGTAAGTCAGAGGCAGGATCTAAGAGATGATCCTAAAGCCGCTGGTCCCAGAATCTCACTTTGAGAACCACAGTTTTAGGATGTTAAATTGTGAACCAGATCTTAGAGAATCACAGTAGCCAGTAAAACATTTGCCGAGAATCTGTAATGCCTTCTCCCTACTGGGTAACTGGCCCAGGTCCTTTCTCCAAATACTGTCTAAATCACCAACACAGGGGTGTACCTGTAAGGGGACAATTCACAAACATATCCAAAACAGCGAGAATTGGTTTGTAGACGTATTTTATTTTTCCAGTGCATTTCTTTGTAACATATTCTACTGTGAATTTAATCCACTTTTCTCAGATAGAAATTACCAAACTACAATGCATAACCCTCCTTCCTTTCACTGTCCCACTTCACTTCATTTACTAGGGGTAATTTCATCTGAGGCCAGAGCACAAAATGTAGTGAGAGAGCCCATTTTAAATCTTATTTATATTGTTGATATTTGAACATGTTTAAGGACCACCATCACGATCAACATTCAGTCCTCAGTGATCAGAACTGCTGAGGCATATAATACAGATATAATCCAATCCAACCATCAGGCTGAGGGCTGGGGATTTAGCTCAGTGGTTTGGCGGCCTGCCTTGCAAGTGCAAGGACCTGAGTTCAATCCCCGGTACCCCCCCAAAACAAACAACCATCAGGCTGAACCAAAACACAAACAATCCAATGGAATCCCAAACTCTAACTTTCCATCATCACATAGGTTTTTAAAGCATAACTAGAATTAACTTTCAAATGCATACTTTTCTCATGACCCGGGTTCTGGATTTAAGTGCATTTGTGTTCAGATTATAATCAGAGAGAGTATTTAATGGGATAACTGTTGCAAGCACTTTGAAGATATAAAGTGCTCTATAAATGCTAAATATTCTTATTCTTATTTAAATACACTTTGCAATTACTGCTTACAACCTATCCCACCCACCATTTTCCTTACAGGCAGCTAAAAATTACCTAGGGGTAAAAATGAAGAAACCCTGACTATGTGAAGTTCTAGATTTTTACCCTAGGCATAAATAATTTATAGGCACTTTAAAATCTAGTAAATCCAGCCAACTGGCTTCCACAAGATTGGCAACCATAAAGTTGTGTCAATTTTAATAGTTGTTTCTTAGTTATAAACCAGGTGGAAAGTAGACCGTACTCTACAACGCAGGGCTCATTACTCTTTTAGTTCTGGTTTCATTTTTTTATTTTCTCCACTGTAATCTTAAAATATCAACAACCACATATAAAATTTAAATTATAACTCAAAATTTGACTTTAGTAATTAGCTGGCAGATAAAGACTTGAGAATGGTCTCTGCTGTGTGGGGAATTCTGGCTCGTCTTGCTATCTTCAGCCATAATCACAAATTCAGTGGTCTCTGATTCTCATAAAATAGAAACCTATGAGCCCAACTCCATGCATCTTCCAAGCACAGTTGCTGGATGACTTTCCAAAAACATGACAGATTAAATGTTAGCACACTGCACAAGGATACCAGCAGTTCATAAGTTATGTTTTTTAGGTTTTTAGGCAAGAAAAATGATTCTAAGCGGACACTGGTACTTTAAAAATAATATCACCAAAGAGCTAATCAAAGAGAAGAACTTGTGTCAGTACCCATGGTGAGCCCCAGAGCGGGAAAACACCAGGAAATACTGATGTCATGACAAGGCCCACGAGTCAAATGATAGTCATGTGAATCCCTATGGGCAGCGGCTCTGGGGCCTGTCAGTCATCCGCTTGGCTATTTAATTGTTCTAAAACCTTCTTTTGGTAAATTAATTGGTTTTTTAAGCCATATTGTTCATCTCTAAATGATACATAATTATCTCACAAAAAATTGGAAAATAATTTGGCAATATCAAGAGCTTTAGAGATCTTTTACAAACTTGTGTTCTAAATTGCACATCTAAGAACTTATGCTAAGGAAAAAGACACACTAAATGATTTGCGCATAAGCATGTTTCCTGAAGCACTATTTCTAAGAGCTGAAAAACTGGAAATATCTTCAACAGGAATTGTTTAAGTATATTATGATGCAGCTCTCCAAAAAAATGGGAAACACTCTAAAAACATATGATTAGAAATTTGAAGAGTGAATATTTTATGACATATTAAATGTTTCAGGCATGATAATATTGTGAACATGTATTTTTAAATGCATATTTCTTTTACTGTGAATAGCATTCCATTATATGGATAAACTACATTTTATCTATGCATTCATTAGTTGACCAAATGTCTGGGTTATTTCCTCTTTGCGACTATAACGTTCATGAACACACGTTTGTATGAATATATCTTTTAATTTCTCCTTGAATATGTATGCAGAAGTGAAATTGCTGTGTCATATTATAACTCTATTCCTATCAGTAATGTGTGAGTCTTCCAATAGTCTTCCTGCTTTTAGATAAGTTTAAAATCCCCTACGTTAAAAAGTTTTAAAATTTATCTCCTAGGAAAACATGGATATTATTGGGAAAAATTGAATATTGAGTTTAAAAAATAGGTAGCAGACAATATATGCAACATGATCTTAATTTTTAAAGCTATCTAATGCATGAGAAAAAACTACTATCCATATACTAAAACATTTACATGCGTACCATAAGAACCATAAATTTGGATGATATGAGAACTTGTTCTTTTTTCCATTTTTCAAATTTTCTGCAATAATCATGTGTCACTTTTAAAATGAGAGAAGGAAAACAAAAGGCTTGTTTCCTAATTAAACAATTTTAACATGCAGCAGTCTTGTCTTTGTTCTGTTCCATCTGCGTGTTCTAGGCCCTGATACCCAGAGTCATCCTGGTTACGTATTCTTCAGAATACGTATTTCAGGCTCCCACAGCTGACTCCCTCAGGATGCAAAAATATTAACTTTTCATTTTCTACATTGAAAACATTCCTACTCATGTATATTGATTAAAGTAGCTGTGTCTACTCTACCACCTAATGAAGCAGATTTGCCTTCTTCACAATAGAGCACGGGCTATCTTAAGTGTGTTCTATACATACAAGCAACTTCATAACTGTCTTCATAGTGATACTTTTTTGGGCTTATTTTTGTTTGGTAGGGATACTGACCCGCTAAGATGGCTACCGTGTCATCATCCTGACTGAGCAGACATGAGACCCAGCTCTGCCTTCAACAAAACAGGGAATTTTTCTAAGCCCCAGTTTCTACCTACAAAAGAGGTAAGTTGGATCACTAAGCCCTAGACAGGCAGATGGATAGACATATGGACAGCTAGATAGGCAAACAAAATCCTCTTTTGATTTTTTCATTTTACCCCCCTTTAGCTTAATGGCTTAATGGTTTTATTGTATTTGTGCAGCTGCCACAACCAATTTTTTTGGAGGTGTAAAGTGTACTAAACACAGTGGCAACTTTGTTCTAAAAAACTCAATTCTTTCCACAATTCTGCTCACAAACTTAGTTGGAAGAGAACTGAATCAAATTCAGTGGATAGGTTCCATGTTGACCTTATGGGGATATTTGATTTGGTTCTCATCCAGTTCAGTCTGCAACCAGAATTATGGAGCGAATTGAGTTCCTGAATTGAAGTACCACTTAAGATCTTATCTAAATAAAGTAATTTTGTTCATTCAACTGATATTTATTTATCTAATGTATATCACATGCCAGCCACAATTCTAAATACCAGGAATAGTGGGAAACATGCAGGCAAGATCTTTAGTCTCACAAAGTTTGATTTCCAATAAGGGAAAGCAGAATTTTAAAAACTCACATACTTATGACTGCTTTAAAGAAAATAAAGCACTGGATTGGATGGCCACAAGTTAGGACAGTTACTTTGGAGATGTGTATAAAAGAAAGCCTCCTTGCATGGAAGGAAGCCTCCACCAGGGCCCTCAAGGACTCCTGTCTTCTGTACCTCCTTGTATAGTTCATCCACACTGAATAGGGCTGACATGGATTACCAACAGGATATGACAGACAACATGGTGTGTGATTTCCAAGTCTAGGTTATTAAAGACTCTGAGGCTTGTACCTTGCTCTCTTGGATTGCTCTATCTAGAAAAAGCCAGCATTATGTCTGAGGATGCTCAAGTAGTCCATGGGAGACCTCCTCCTACCAACCAGCACATGGGAGTCAACCATTTTGGAAAGAAATTACCCAGCTTCAGTGGGGAGGCCTCAGAAGACAACTGACCTTGCCGATATCCTGCTGCAATCTCAGGAGACACCACATGCCAAAACCACCAAGAGAAACCACTTCTGAATTTCTAGCCCACAAAAACTGTGAGAGATATAATAAAGGATTAGTGTTGCTAAGTTTGGAGATAATTTTTTAAGTGCGATAATAGATAAGTAATAATACAGAGAGCATCTGATCTAAAACCCAAATAATAAAATGCAGCCTTCTTTGTGAATATCTGGTGATAAGGTTTTTTGACATGAGGTTCTATAGGAAAGACGTTGGCACGTTCACAACTGTAAAAGATCGATGTGGCTAGTAAAACTGGTCAAAAAGGGTCTAAGACTGCATTGAAAATTAAATATGAGAAACCCAAAATGTAAATACATTAAAGAGCATAATGAAGGAAAGATTGTAGGAAACAGAGAAGTAGACTTTTTGAAGATGGGGATGGGGATCAAGGGAAGGAGGAGGGATAAGGGGAGGTGTAAAGGGACCAACATGATCAAGATATGATACTGTACATATATTTACCAACTCCCCCAAATGAATGTAATTATGTATCACAAACATACAGTAAAAAAAATGGCCTCAGACTGTTTTCTCAGATCAACCTTGAGTGCAGAAAGCACACCATTTGGTCTAGGGCTCAGCCCCAACAACTAGCCTCATCCAATGAACATGTGCTGAATGACTGAATACAAGGAAACAAGAACGAATGAACGAATGCCAGACAGCATGTGCATTACTCCACTTCACACAATTCTAGAATGCTAGACTACACCCAAACTTACACTCCACCCAGATTTGTATATACTTTCTACTTCCTACTACACTAATAAAACAAATGCTAGTTTTGCATACATAGTATAACATTAAAGTCTCTAATGTCTCCAAATTTCAACTTGATCCATACTGCCAAGGTTCTAACTTCACTGACTATAAAGAGAGCAACTGAGAATCTACCCTAGGTATGCAGCAGTATTGCTGCAAGTTACTGCCCAAGAAGTGCTATTACTTTTCAGTGGTAATTCCTACTTCACTGAGGGTGTTCCAGTTTGTCATATCTTTTTTTTTTTTTTTTTTTTTTTTTTTTTTTTCCCCGGTTTTTGAGGCAGGGTCTCACTATGTAGTTGAGACTAAACTGGAACTCACTATGTAGCCCAGGCTGGTCTTGAACTCACAGCGACCCTCCTGCCTCAGCCTCCTGAGTTCTGGGATTACAGCTGTGTGCACCACGCCTAGCTTTACGTGGTGTATCTTGGTTCTTGTTTTTCCTGGCTCCCTGCGCTGGCCTGTCCCTGAGAGGAGCTCCTCAGCACCGCCGCCTTCTACTACCTTGCCCCTATGCTTGCCTCCCTCTTTGCAAAGGGGACCACAGGAATTGAATTCAGGACCTTGCGCTTTTGAGGCAGGCAGCTAAATCCATTGAGCTAAGTCCTCTGTCCAGTTTGTAATATCTTAAAGTCTCCAAGAGGTAGAAGGAGACTCTATGGCTATTTAAATATCACCAGTCCTACCTGGAGTTCTTTTACATATCTCAGGATTTATTATAGAAGAGTGATAGTGTAGAAAGTCCCCTCTAGCATTTTCTAGTCCGGCCTGGTGACTCTGGGTTCTCACTCCCACACAGTTCCTCTCTATTACACCTCTTTGTCTCCCAAATCCTCACAATCCATTGTCAACTCACCAAGATCAAAACTCAATGTCATCCTCCAGGGGACAATTGAAATAGCATAACCCTTCCTACCCTCTATTATCACTGAGTAAAAACAATCACAATAAACATGTGAGGATATTAAAAATATCAAAATACCCTCTACACACACACACACACACACACACACACACCACTGGCCTAGGGAGACTAACCCACAGCATTTAAAATCTCTCAAAATTTAGAATATGGAGACAATTTTCCATGATGTGGAGATTCCAGAAACAGGGATCCCTACTCAGGAGGGATCCTTGGCATTATATTTCTAATAATTGGCACCACTGGGATAGTATTCTATATAATTAGCAGACACTGGAGTTATATCCTACATAAAAAGTGTCCCCTGGAGTCATGTAACATAGGATATAATGGAATTCATGTTCCCTGAAATTGTGTAACAGTCAGCACCACCCCACCTCTTTGGGCTTTCTATACCCTTTCAAGGCAGCACCACCTAGATCCTTCCAGAAGAGGTGTACATTATGTACCTTGTCACTTCCATATTTACTTTTGTAAAATATGCCAGTGAGGTTCTTAGGAAAATCAAATGTACACACTGCCTTCATAAAGCTTATTATCTAGTCATGACTATAATTCGCTACAACAAGTTCTGAGTATTATGAAGGAGATGTGAGGCACCTTCTGAGAGAGTGGCTAAGTGGGAGGGAGAACTTCTAGCTGAGGGAAATTAGGGACAATTGTGTGAAAAATGTAGCACATGCACATTCATTGTTAGGGCAAGCAGTAGGTACAGAGGAGAAGGCAGGGTGCCCCAAGAGCATCCATTAGAAGGCACTTCCTGTGGCAGCAGCAGAGTGCTCATGACAGCTGGAGAGCTTGGTGAGAGGCCTAGAGGGATGACAGCTGGTCTTGACATTATGCTATGGTATAGTCTTCAGTCATATTAAGTTTTTGGTCCATGCTAAAGTTTAGTCTTTAGAGAAGTCAGGCAAGGTCTTGAAAAAAGATACAACCCAACTGAAACTGTGCTTTAGGAAGACTAATGTGGTTGTTGTATATAAAAGAGATCGATCCATCAGGAGGCTAGACGTGGAGGTACAGGAGGTGGGTCTTGTCATGGGTGATACCTAGGACAGCAACCACAGGAGTACATGGAAGAGTGCAGACAAGAGGACATCATGCAACACATGCTAAGAAAGGACTTTTATACTTGAGGTGAAAAAAAAATTTTAGGGGGCACCTTCTCAAGATCAATGAAGTCATCCTGGGCATGTGAAAAGAAATGGATGGGATCATCTTTCTCTACAGGCAAATACATTTCCCACCACAATGGGAAAAAATTACAAACAGAATTAAGCCAACATTTCTGCATCAGTCCTCTCTCTCTGTCTCTCCACTATGAACCTTACAGGATAAGTGCAAAATCACATTTCATTCAAAAAATACCATGGAGATTTTCACAGAAGCGAAAAACTAGTTTAGACTCTATTCTCAGAGAGCTACTTCGCCCACAGGATGGAAGAAACAATTTGAAATAAAGCATCTTTCAGACTCAAGCTATCCAAAATTCTATCAGAAGCAGATACAGAGACTGGTTGTGCTTGGCTGGGCACGGCAGCCATGATTCAGTTACAGCAGCCCCAGGTGAGGGGACATCAGAACCACTATCACGGGAAGAAAAAAGGGTGTTGAAATGAGAAGAGCACGGAAGATTCATTCTGGAGCAGTATGAAGACATGGTCAACCAGCCAGACTCAAATTTGTAAGATTTCAAAGCGGAGATACAGGTAAGGGGAGAAGATGTGATATTTTCACAAAGGAAAAGCATTGGGCATTCTTTCATTGACAAAATATTCCGTGACCTCCTAAGTAGACAATTATGCAAACAGCGAACTCCCTGAGTTACATTAGCTTTTGTACTAAAGATTACTCCAGTTAATGATGAATACTAAAAATACTTATGCATTTTTCTCTGATGTTCTGACAACTACTTGATGATAAGACAATGTCACTGCAAAGAAAACACCTGTTTAATATTTCTCAAAAACAACAAATGAATCTAATGAAGAAACTGCCATGCTACTATCACCTTAAGCTACTATTATCAATGTGAGCAACTTTACTAAAATCTCATTTTAGGCAAAATGTAATTAAATGCTCTAGGATAGTGAATTAACCATGTTTTAAAATTTCTTTGAGACCTATGAGACCTCTGACCAGGTTTTAAGTACTGAGCTACTTGTGTATCATTTTTAGGTGTCTACCTCACCTTGCAAGAAAACAGAAGAAATTTTTTGAAAAGGCACAGGCATAATAAATGTGCTTTCATTTGATTAATGGATCATCCATAAAGAGGAGGAAAAGTTTTTTTAAAAAAAGAAAGAAAGAAAGATAGTTTTAATGAATAATACTGATAGTTCATACTAATTTAGAAATACAGTCATCTCCAAAAAGCTTCTGGGCTGAGCCTACCTCATATGTAATGAATGCTGATACTAGACCAAAGCTCAAGTGAGGACATCAGAGAAACATACAAGGTCATATTGGCACATAAAGGGAAGCGGCAGCTAAGGTCTGCTGAGGTGCTCTTAATGAGAGGCACCTCTGGTATCTTCTTCTCAGGAATTTTCTACTAGGTGCAATCACTAGGATCAAATGGTGGCATCATGTTTCCTACAAAATTCTATTTAATCATGGAGTAGCATGTGTGCAGGGTCTTACAGTTTTGAAAGCAATACCATAGATTTTTTTATTATGTTTTTGAATACAGCCTATGAGGAAGGCAAGCAGTTATATGATCATTCCCATATTTATGTTAATTATTGTTGAATGACTAGTGATCCCAGTCATAGAACCTATAAGACATAGGCAGAGCAAAACCTAGAGGCCAGTGCTCATTCTCTCCATTTACTTAGGCATTCATTCGTGTACTCATTCATTCATTCAACTAATGGGGCCTTTGACTTAAAGATGACTCTGTGGGCCCTCAGTAAGCCCACAGTCTCTAATGAAGAGCACAAAGAAAATCTCATAACAATGATAATAAAAGCATGAAAAGTATAGCTAAGATATGTATGCAAGGCTTCCAGATGAGGTCAATTCTTTGACCTGGGTTTCGATGAAAAAAAAAAAAGAAATCACCAGGCCCAGAAAATAGTAAGGAAATAGTAAGCATGCATAGGTTATCTAAATTTGTTCAAGTAGAAGAGTATGTCTGAGTCCTGGCAGAAGCTGAGAGTAAGGTCGGCAGTGGCCAAATCCTGGCCACGAATGTTTTAACCTGTGGGCCAAGCTAAAAGCAGCCAAGGTACTCAGGTTGATAAATATGCTAAACTCCAAAAAGCATTCTGGGCTGAGCTCACCACGTTGTTGTGTGCAATAAAGCACCCTGGTTTCATCTTTTCATGCTGTGATGTCTTGAAACAGGAATGACTCAAGCCCCAGGTTTGAATGAGTAATTGTTTGCTGTAGCTGATGTATGTATACATACATTTTCACACACACACACACACACACACACACACACACACACACACGGATAGAGTTTTTATTCATAATACTAGATATAATATCCATATCCACATAGATTATACAAAACACAGACTCCATAAAGCTCACAGGCAGAGACTTCTAAATGATGTTTATGTCTAGACAGACCCCTTGGGACCTGTTCAGAGGGAGATGGGTTACTGAGAGAGGTTACCCGTGCAGGACAAACATCTCTCCTATATGCTTCAGACACCATTCGCCTGCAAAGGAGCCAACAAACCAGGCTGGACAGGATGAATTCCAAAGGTGTCTGAAAGCCCTGTGGTTGTCTGCACTACCAGATTATTTGCATGAAGCAGTTTCCCCATTCTTGATAAATAAAATTATGTAGCCCTGGTGAAATTATTACTCTCTGCCATTTTTTGTGCTCAAGCAGAAAATGTATTATTGATTTCTGGTTCAACCATAGAAAATATGACTTAGAGCCAAGAGCACTGAACGAGGAATTAGTAGACTTAGATTCTTTCCCCAAACCGCTATTCTAAGGACCCCCAACCTCTCCCACTACTCCCACACTACAGCTGGTGACCTTGGACAACAGACTTCACCTCTCTGGGTTTCAGCTTCCCTGTGTCAAATAAGAGGAGGGCTGAGCATCCTGCAATTTTCTTTCAGCTCTAAATCTATAAAATCATCCCCACCCCCAAGATTTAGTTTCTCTTCATGAGCTCTAAAAATCAGGACTAAACAAACTGTTTACTGATTACTTTTCAACCAACATAGATCTCACTTCATTTCATTTTTTAAAACCAACTAAATCTTGCATAATTTAAATGAAAAGTACTGTTATTGGTTGCTTTGGTATGAATTATGCATTGTTCCTATCTAGGGAAATTTTAGACTGGGTCCAGTCTGGGATCACTGGCTGAGAACAATAGGGCCCTAAAGTGAGGATAAAGACCTCTCCAGACAGGTTCTGCTTTTAGTGCTCTGAACTCAGGATTGGAAAAAAAAAAAAAAAAAAAGCAATGAATGTGTACATTAAAGAGCCACTGAAACAGCAAGGGACCAGGGACCCGGAGGGCTGCAGCCAATTCTCCTAGAAGCCACTGACCTTGGCTGCATTTCAGGGGTCGGGCATTCCCCAAGAGGCTTTCAGCAAGAGGCTTCCCTGAGAGCTTAGGAACAAATGAGACTTTTTTATCTCAGTGAGCCCAGCTCTCCAAGTGTGGGAAGGCAGAGGTGTCCTGCCCTCTGATTTGTAGAGCTCACCTACAGGCCTTTGGAGCTCACCTCACCCACCACAAGCCTGGAGGAAGAACCCTCTTTGCATGGGATGCAACTGTCTCTACATCTGCATTTAATCTTCCAGCCAGCAGTACCTCAAGGACTCAGCATAGCGGCTGCTCCCACCCCTCCCTGCCCTGCTGTCTTTGTACACCGGCTAGGCAGAGAACTAAGTGAGCAGTCCAGGCCACAAAGAGCAATTTCACTTAATCATGTAAAAATATCCTTTCCAAACACAGATTGTCAGAGAACAGATCTCCCCATGTGTGGACTGTGCAGAAGCTGGGCCTGGAGGGCCCTCTTGGTAGCTCCCCAGACTGCAGGTATTGTGTTTGGCTTCTCACAAAAAACCTTCCCAAGGAATAAAGCCCGCAAGAGACAAGTCCCAGCCCAACTTAAAATCACATCAGAGAGCGTTCCACTAGAGGGGCAATGCTGAGATCTCAGCTCAGGGAAATCACCACAAGCCTAGTGCATTGTTCAGACCCCCTCCCCTCGGCCACTCCCCTCCTCCCCAAGTCTCCCCTATCCATCCAGCTGATCCACCGGCCAGCAGCAACTCCCAGTGCAGAAAGTAGGGCAAAGGAACACTGTCAGTAAAGCAGGAAGCTGGAGACTGGGCCAAAGCACCCACCCTGTTACCAACCCCCACTTCCAGCTGCCCAGAGGGCAAGGGGCTCTGGATGTGGCATTCTGGGCACCAGGGAAACAGACAGCTTACTGTAATGATGCATGAATGAGCTTTGACTGCCCAGCTATGAGCCAGCCCATTTCAAATGGCATCCTGTTCTCTTCTCAGCTTCTATACTGCCTTGCAGAAACATCACTCTTGGAGGAACAGATTAAAGGGAAGGCAGAAGGGGTGAGGAAAACAGGTTTACTGAGACTAAAGAAAAAGTATCACTTTGATCAAAGAGATAGCTCTTTAAAATATCTGTAGCGGGGAGGCAGTGTCAGGAGAAGCATTGGAGACTCTTGCAAACGGCCTCAAGATTTAGCATCAGTGTAACAATGTATCCCTCAGGAAAGCAAGTGAACTTCCCCCCATACTGCTGGGTTCTGAGGCGAGAGCCACCATCGATTGGGTCTCACCCACCCTCCGTGCACCAGTATGCACTTGCTATTTATTTTATTTTATTTTTGGTTCGGCAGAGGAAGAAGTCGTCCTCAGACTGACGTTTAATGTTTCCCAGATCTCTGCTGCCTCCACCACCACCACCACCAACACCACCCCTCACCCTCTTCCTGGCGGGCAGTACCCAATTAAAATAGCAAGAAAGCTCCTCCACCTTCCCTGAAGCAGTGTGTTTGAGACTGGGGGTTGGGGGTGGGAAACGTCGAGTCTACATGGGGATTCCTGATATTCTGATCTCAAAACAACAGCAAAATGGATTCTATATCGGTGATGTCTTAGTCAATACAATGAAACGGCGTCTGAGGTAATTCACGTGAAGGTAACCGAGAGGCTGGGGGAAGGGAGGTGCTCTACAAAGGACTGGCCACTGACACAGGGAACACACACACACACACACACACACACACACACACACACACACACACTCCAGTGAGTTCCGGTCTGATTGGGAAAAGCTGAAAATACATCCCTTTCACCTGCTTAAGTTCAGCCATAAAACTGAAATGTCACCACCACAAAGTCAGAAAGCACAAGGCAGGGCTGAGTGAAAACCATAAATAAAGGTGAGTGGCAGACTGGCATTTAGGGGAGCGCTAAAGGGGAGCTCCTTCCAACAAGCTAGAAAAGGGGGAAGGGGCACAGTTGCCATAGGCGAGACCTGCAGAGCCAGGACTACCTCCTTCGGAAGGGCAGGTTCGTCGGGGACAGCCAGGCTCCGATGTCATCGTGTGGGTAGCTGGAAAACGCGAGGGGTCACTGCCTTTATTCACGCAAGGATTCTTTTTGCAGAAAGGGGCAGTCGGGTCTCACGCTTTGGGCACAAGAGGACTGCCGGGGCGTGTACACACACACACACACACACACACACACACACACACACACACACGAGCCTTTCATTTTAATGGTCTTACACCGGTCTAAGATGAAATTGGGGTAAGCTCCACGAGCTCGCAAGACCCTCGGCCACAGCCAAAGAAGTACACGTACCGCACAGCCCCTGCCGTGGGGACTCAGCTCAGAGCACCTCAGCAACCCCCGAATACACGCCGGATCGCAGGTTCCCTCCCGGGTGCATTCTATGCCGCTGCCCACCAAGCCTAGCCCCAGCCCCAGCCCCAACCCCAGCCCTCGAACCGAGCCCACTCACTACGACCCAAACCACTGGAGAGAAATCAGAAAGCATGTTCTGCTCACCCTCAGAGCCGAGAGATCGATTTCATCCAGGCTGCGAGCCGGGGAGTCGCTCGCCATGTCTACTTCTTCGCTGGAGAAATGGATCAAAACCACCCCGAAGCTTCTTCCCTGGAAATTCCACCTTGGTCTATTTCACTCGCGTCGTCCTCATGCGGGTGTAGCTTCAGAGGCCCCGGGCCCAGCCTCCTCCGCCCACCCCGGCCCCACAGAGCCAGAGCTCGAGCCTCCTCGCTCCGGTCCGCCGGGTCCGGGAGCCCAGCGTGCGCGGATCTCCAAGCCCGGAGCAGCGGTGCGTGTGGGCTGCGCGCCCCGATCGGCTAAGGGCGCTGGGGCTGCGTGGGTGTATTTAAATGGGACATGCTTCTTTGCTTGTGCGTGGATGGCGGCTGCATTGGCTGTTATAATGAGACACATCAACTCCTCCACTCAGCTGGAGGGGAGGGGGTGGAGAACCGCACCGAACTGTCTATCACCGCTTCCTGGGAGGAGTAAAGGGGGAGGCGGGGGAGGCGTGGTCTGTGACCGGGGAGAGGCCGCGCTTCCTGACCCGGTCCCTCCGCACCGGCGTGGATGGGGGAGGGGTGCGCACCCTTTCTGCCCAGGCTTTTGAGGGCTAAACGGCACGGATCGTTAGAGCTGTTCGCGAGCCTTGACGTGCTTAATCGCAGGGACCCGAGCTCTATTTTTTGTGTGTCCAATTTGTGCACTGCAGCAAAATGGCCTTTCACTAGCATCTGAGGGTTTCTTGGAGGGGTTCAAAAGCTCCGGTGCTGGGGACAAAAGGCCAGAAGTGGGGGGGAAATACCTGTGACGCCCTCCCTCCCACATTATTTGTGCGGCTGGAGTAAGGCGGGCTGGTGCAACCGGTGCATATAAGGACTTGTATGCTGGGAAGGGGATCCGCCTCCGGGCTCTGAGCGAGTGGGGGAGAAGCGCACAGGCACAGTGTGCACGGCTTGGCCCGAAGGGTCGGGTCCTTGGCAGCCCGAGAAATCCTGTATGGCGGGCTCGGGACACCCGACACTCCCGCTTCGGGGCGGGGAAGGATTGCCAGAAGCGGGAAAGCCCAGCACTCTGAACTCGATCTTGACATCGCCACACCCAGGACTCGCTCGTGCCGCAAGTCCCCACGGAAATGGAATTGAAACTAGAAGCTTGTTCTCTGGGTGCAGTAGCTGGAACGCTTCAGGTAACTCCGAGGCTGACGCCGGGGAAGGCAGAGCGCGCATCTCAGGACCCAGCCTTTCCGCGCTGACCTTTCCAGATGGATGCAGAAAGTTTAGCTGACGGATAAGACGCAGGGGTAGGTGAACGCGGGAGAGCGATTTCACTGGCTTCGCTTTCTCATTGAAAGGCCGGATACTTCACCGAGGTAAACATGACATTCTGTAATGAAGAGCGTGAAGTCACTTCCCTCAACCTCCCCCGCGCAGCCTTTCCTCTGGGCCTTGGCTACGCGAAGTACTTCTCAAGAAAGCGCTAAAACTGAGCTGTTTCCCCTCAAAACAGCAGTAGCCCTAAAGGCATTCTTTACACCTCTGTTAAGAGGAACATCTACTCCTGGCCAAGTCCACTGTGGATTTTTTAATCATGTGCTATGGATTTGAGCTTCAGTATAAGCTTTTGAATGAATGAATGGAAGTCGGTGCAGTTCTTCACCACTGCAGACTTTTCAAGGGGCGCTCGGTGTTTGCTGTGCTGTTTGTTAATGTTATATTTATTCATATGCCTTGTGGACCATGCATTACAAAACTTGAAAATTGCCCTAGCATCTCAACAGCAGCAACAGTTTGGGAACTTTGGGCTTTAAATCTCATATGTCCAACGTGTCACATTTTAAATTCTGTATTTGACTTTTCATTTTCTAATGAAATCATCGAGCTCAGTGTAATAAGTACTCTGCAGTAAGCTTCCGTGTTGGAAAAACGAGCATTCTCCATCATTATTATTTTCACCCTCCTGCCTCCTTTGTTTACCCTTCATATAGCCAGCTGGTTAACAGATTGCCTCAGTGTGAAAGAAAAACAATTTCAGGCATTGAAACCCCAAAACAATTATTTTTAAAACTTAAAATGTGCAATTATGAACTTCATTTCCACTGAGAACCTTCATTGTATACCCCGGACTTTATCTTAAACATCCCCAAAAGATCTGTTCTGTAGACGATGTTAGTACCCTGTCCTGGTCATGAAGATATCCTGATACTGGCCCTAAATTTAGAATAAGATTAGAGAAGTGTGCAGGCCTGCCGGCGAGGTACTGAGAGGAGAAGGGCTTTCTCAGCCTGAGAACACTGAGAGAGAGCCTGGCGAAGGCAGGGGTGCTGACTAGGAAGTGCCATAAAAGAGGGTTTAGCATAGCAAATGCACCTCCAGTAGGGAGGAAAGGTGAGAATTAGGAAACTCCAAGCAGTTTGTACAGGTGGAGATGAAGTAATGATGGTGACTCTTAGACCTGGGGAAGAAAGCAGAAATCAGGTTAGGAAGGGCTCTGAGTGCTTCTTCCTCTAAGTCAAGCATATATCAAGCTTTAGCTATTCCAGTACAAACTTTCTAATTTTGGGCTATTTCTGTACTGCCTATAATATTACTACTTCACATTTTTTTCCTTTTTCCATAATATAATTTAAAAGAAAACATAAATCATTACTATAAATGGAAAGCTAGCAACACTTGCTTTAATAAAAGAAACCATTGAAGGAAATATAATGAAAAATAAAACAGTACTATTAAATTCTAGCTAGCTATCATTGCCTGCCCTAGGCTTCTAGCCTAGGCCTGCTCTTAGTGTGTGAAAATAGACAATAGCAAATGCCAGAAAAGGCATTCAAGGCTTGGCCAAAGTAAATCATCCTCACGATGTAACCTGAAGAATTAAAGGAACTGATACCATTTCTGTGCAGCTTGAATGCCTGCAGAACAATATGATAGGCTCTTTATATCTATGCTAAATATGCAGTGAACCCTAAGAAGCAAGGAAATAAGCAGGAAGGATACGATCAGCTTCAAGACAGTGAGAAGGGAGGAAAAAGAGTTGAATGGAAAGGCACAAAGAAGCTTCCACTAGTGATACCTATTTATAAAAGATCGCAGGCAAATATTGCTAAATATTTGGAATTGTTACATCTGGATGGTTATTTATTGACTATTCACTATAATGTTTTCTGTACCTCTACATATTTGAGATACTTTTATATTTTAACATGTTTGTTAAAAAAGAGTCCCCAAAAAGGTTTTGTGCTATCACATTCATTGATATTTAATGTAACCTTTGTACCAACTAAAGACCCACTGTGAAAATCAAAACGTTTCCAAAAGCCCACTCATGCATTCATTTTCTGTCACCATAAATCGCTAGATGTGGCAGAAAATATATTTGCAAAAATTCATCCAGGTTCTAAAAGATAGGTGAGAGTGGTAGCCCAGAGATCCAGTGGATTTCCAAGATTATATAAAGCAGGCAAGACTGGATTACCAGTGGAGTCACTGTATAGGGTGAGAATAGGATGACAGCAGCTTAGAGCTGAGAGACCATGGCTGCAGAGAAGGTACATTCACTACGGTGTATGACTAAAGAACACTGACTCGTTCTTTATTCATTCAATGGGTATGTAGAACTCTTTTTGAAAGATCAACATTAGACCTCCAAGATAATGCCTTGGTACACTAAGCCCTTGCTTTCACAGAGGCAAACAATAAACTTGAAAATAAATAATCAGTAACTAAGGTCATTTTAAATACAAAATGGTGAGTGATATGAAGAAAAGTTAGCCAGGCAGTAAGACCCACAATGGACAGTGACTACCCTCAACCCCTACACATAATCAATAAGGATGAGAGATAGGGCCAGTGAGGCAGTGTAGCATCCCAAGGAGCTGATCACCAGTTTCCAGGACAAATGGAACCAACACACACACACAGAAGGAAATCTAACTGCATCCTCTGCTCTGCACCCTTGTTTAGTCTGCCCTCCACCCACCGCAAGCAAGCCCTCAGAATCAGAACTGGCACCACAGACAGGTAGTGAAAATTCCAGACTAAATTGAACAGATAACCCCAAATCACCATCATTTACCGAAAGCTATCACTAGGAAAGGCACCAACTTTAGTCAACAAACAGAGTCAACATCCAAAAGTTTTATTGGTAAAATGGTGTTTTATAATGGACACATTTATGCTCAAAGGACAGTATAGGAGCTCACATTCATAAACAACAAGGTAATGATAAGACTATCAGAGGATTAAGAATATAATTATTGAAGTTAAAGATTAATAAGTCGAGTAATTTTATGCTACAGATGTTCTTAAGCACTTGATATAGCCTGAATCTTTGTGTCCCCTAAAATTCAAATGCTGGAACCAAACCCCAATAGTGATGATATTAAGAAGTGGGTTTTGGAGCTGGGGATTTAGCTCAGTGGTTCTGCTTCATGCCTCGCAAGCACAAGGACCTGAGTTCGATCCCCAGTACCAAAAAAAGTGGGGCTTTTGTGAAGTGATTACATCATGAGTGAAGAGCTCTCTCATCAGTGGGGTTAGTGCCTTATGAAAGAAGCCTGAGGGAGGCTGTTGAGGAAACACAGAAGACGTCATCTACAAGGAAGGGACCCTCTCCACACACCAAAAGTGCTGGCACCTTGAACTTGGACTCTAAAATTATGAGCAACAAGTTTTTATTGTTTATAAATTAGTAAGTCTAAGATGATTGGTTACAGCAGCCCAAATGAACTAAGACAGCATTCGTATATTTACATGTTTATAATTTTATAAAATAGGCAATATTGTTAGCATATTCACTGTACACATGAACAAACTGAAGAATGAATTGGGTTTAATTTACCCAAGGTAACACAACAAGTGGCTGAGCTAGGATCTGAACATAGGTCCTTCGTCATCTTGCTAGATATAATATGGGTTGAACAAGAAAATGAATTAAGTTAGATGATTGGACCCAGTTTTCTTGTGGCTTGCAGGAGAAAGGATAAGGCAAGGAATAAATCTAGACTTGTTTGTTTGTTTGTTTGTTTGTTTGCTTTTGAGACAGGTTCTTACTATGTAGTTGAGACTGACCAGGTACTCACTATGTAGCCCAGGCTGGTCTCGAACTCACAGCGATCCTCCTGCCTCAGCCTCCCAAGTGCTGGGGATTACAGGCATGTGCCACCACGCCCGGCCAAATCTAGAAATTTCAATATTCATTTAATAATGGATCTAGATGACAGATGGAAGGAAATATTCAAGAGAAATGACAGAAAATGTTCCAGTATCTTCAGGTTAGAAGCTCTCATTTGTTGCTGAGCCAAATGCATAAGTTCAAAATACCATACTTGAACGAGTCGTGACTGAATTTCAGAGCAAGCAGCCTAAAAAGACAGTGCTAACTAGGTTATCTGCTTCCCATTAGCAACAATGGATGTTAATAGATATTAGAACAAAGTATTCTAAGGGAACTGTTTTTAACCTAACCTAGAATTCTCTACCCAACTATATTAACATTTAAGAAGGAATATGAAATAATCACACATATTTTCAGACACATAAGGATTCAGATGGTTGGCCATCTCTGAAATTATTATTAGAAAATGTTTTCCACCAAAGGGAAAATTAATTGCAAAAAGGCAATGTGTGGCATAGACGATAATGGTAAACAAAAACAGAAAACCTTTTTCTTTTTTCTGTTTTTTTTTTCTTTTCTTTTTCTTTTCTGGTGCTAGGCATTGAATCCAGGGCTTTGCACCTAGTAGCTAAGTGTTCTACCACTGAGATAACCCAGCTCAGAAAGCTCTATTCGTTTAGCCATTTAAAGCCATTCTGCTTCATTACAGTTAAAACCCTGCTAATATTTTGATAATTTATTCTCCATATGTTTAAAGAATATTGGCTGCTCCCCCCATGGGAAGGGTGAATGCTGAATGATCTAAACTTACAGCGATTCTATTCTCTCTCCTAATAATTGATTTTCACATGGGCAATATCACGCAACACTGATGAATCAGAAGTGAAAGTTCTGGTGGGGGTTATACCAATGGTTTCCTCTTTGAATATTTTTTTTAAAGAAAGAAAAAGGTAAGAGAGAAAGAGAGGGGAAAGAGGCAGCAAGGGAGAGAGAGGGAGAGGGAAATGGGAGGGAATCTTCCAACCTATGTAGTAGCTATCCCCAAGACGGCCCTGATCATCTTCTCCTGGTATTCACACCCCTGAATGGATCCGGCCAATAACAAAGATTACAGAAGGCTTCCAAGGCGAGTAATAAAAGGCCTTTCACCTTTTCCCCCTCTCTCTTAGGTCACTTGTGCTACTGCAGGGCTTCTCAGACTTCGCACTGTTGACAGGTGGAGCCTAAGATTCAAGTTGTAGGAGGTGTTTTCTGGTGCACTATATGATATTTAGCAGAATATCACACACACACACACACACACACACACACACACACACACACAGATATTTATCAGTAGGAGTCAATAGCACTTTGCCACTTGAGCCAACAAAAATGTCTAATTCTCCCCCTGGTGGCAATATCACCTTGTAAGAGAACCTGCCTTGAGGGAAGCCAGCCACCATGCTGACATTCATCCGCCTCACCAGCCATCCAATGAGCTACTACCGGAAGGATCCCCCAGGTGCAGTCAAACCCTCAGATGCCCGCAGCCCCAGCTCATTCTCACTGCAACTTCAAGAGAGGCCCTGAGGTAGAACCTCCCAACCAAGCTGCTCCATATCTCAGACCCACAGAAGACACAGGAGATAATAAATTCTGTTGTTCTTTTAAAGCATTTAGTTTCTCCTTTTTTATTAAATGTCATTTTTATTATTTGGGGGGCTATCCTTTTTTAAAATTAATTGACATAATGATCACCATTTTGGTCTTTATTTACCCTTTGGAGTTCTCACACAAGAGAAATAATGTGATATTTAATATTTATTTCTTGTAAAAGTATGGTTTCAAGGTGCATCTATTTACCTAAAAATGTCACAAGTTCCTTATGGCAGAGTGGCACTCCATTGCATATAAATGTCACATTTTCTTTATCCATTTATCTGTTTGTGGGGCATTTGGGCTGTTTCCAAGATTTAGCTATTACAAATTGTGCTGCTATAAAATGGGTGTGCATATATCACTGTGACACGATGCTTTTAAGTTTTGAGGGAAGATACTTAGAAGAAGCACATATGGGTCAAATGGAACCTCTAGTTTTAGTTTTTTTGAGAAATTTCCATACTGATTTCCGTAGTGGTTGCACCAGTCTACACTCCCAACAGTGCAGAAGGGTTCCTTTTTCTCCACAGTCCCTCCAGTAAATGTTTTTGGTTGATTTCTTGCTGAAAATCACTCTTTTTGGAGTGAGGTGGAATCTCAGTGTCATTTTAATTTGCATTTCTCAAATGACCAATGATATGTAACATTTTTTCATATATTTATTTGTTGTTTGTATTTCTTCATCTGAGAAGTGTCTATTTCAGATGTACATTTTTTTGGTTGGGTCTTTAAATTTGGGGAGTCTGATTTTTTTGAGTGCTTCGTGTATTCTACACATTAGTCCTTTGTATAAAGAGTAGCTGTTAAAAATTTTTCCCATTCTGTTGATGGTTTCTTTTGTGGTGCAAGAGCTTTTTAATATGATGTCATCTCAGCTCTTGATTCTTTGTAATATTTCCTGCGCAATCAGGGTTTTCTTTATAAAGTCTTTGCCTACACCTGTGCCTTCAAGAGTTTTACCTATTTGATCTTCCATCAAATTAAGTGTTTCTGTTTTACTATTTAGATCTTTAATCTATTTTGATTTTAGTTTAGGTCATGGTGAGAGATATGGATGAGATTTAGTCTTTGGCATGTGGAAAGCCAGTTTTCCAAACACCACTTATTAAAGTTGCTGTTTTCCATTGAAGATATTTGGCCCCTTTGTCAAAGATAAGGTAGCTGAGGGTTTGAAATTGTTTCTGCATTTTCTATTCTGTTGCACTGATTCTCAGCTCTGTTTTCTGCCAGTACCATGCTGTTTTTAACATTGTAGCTTTGTAGTATAAATTCAAGTCAGGTATTGTGATGCTCCCTACCTTGCCTTTGTTGCCCAGAATTGCCTTTGCTATTCTAGGTCTTTTCTGGTTCCAAATGAATTTTAAGATTATTTTTTGCTAATTCTGTGAGATATATTGTTGGAATTTTGATTTGGATTGCACTAAATCTATATAACAATTTTGGAAGTATGGCCATTTTCACTATATTGGTTCTGCCTATCCAAGTATAAGGGATGATTCCATTTTCTAATATCCTCTTCAATCTCAACATTCAGAATACTGTTGTTTTCGACATAAAGGTTTTTATTCCTTTGCTACATTAATGCCTATGTATTTCATTTTTTAATGCAATTATGAAAGGTGCTGTTTCCCCAATTTCTCTCTCAGTGAGTTTGTCATTTGTGTACAGGAATGGTATTGATTTTGAGTACTGGCTTTGTATTTCACTATGCTACTGAACTTGGTTATTAAATCTAAGAGCATTTTGATGGAGTTTTGGGGACCTTCCATGTAAAGTACTGTGTTATCTGCAAATAATGATAACTAAACTTCTTCCTTTTCTATCTGTGTTTCTTTTATTTCTTTCTCTTGTCTAATTGATGTGGCTGATGTTTCTGGAACGACATTAAGTAGAAGTATTGATGGTGAACATCCTTGTCTTGTTCCTGATTTTAGAGTGAAAACTTTCAGTTTTTGAACATTTAGTATGATGTTGGCTGTTGGTTTGTTATAGATGCCTTTTGTCAGATTGAGATAAAGACCCATTTCATTTCTCTGTAACGTTTTATCATGAATGTGTATTAAACTTCATCAAATGCTTTTTCTACATCTTTTGAAATGATCTCCCCCAACCCTTGGTTCTGTTAATGTGGTGCATTAAATTTTGTATTTACATATTTTGAACCATCCCTGCATCACTGGATGAATCCTATTTGATCATGCTGTATAATCTTTTTGATGATTTCCTGCATTTGTTTCCCAGTATCTTATTGAGGATTTTTGCATCTATGTTCTTTAAGGAGATTGGATTGTAATTTTTTTTTTCTTTTTGATTAGATCTTTTTCTAGTTTTGGTCAGGATAATGCTTGTTTCCAGCAATTAATTTGGGAGTATTGCTTCTCTGTCAATTTCATTAAGGATTTTGAGGAGTAATGGCATTATATCTTCTCTAAATTTCATATAAAATTCAGCAATGAATATGTTAGGATTTGGGCTTTTCTTTGTTTTTTGTTTTTCAATTACTTCTTCAATTTCATTGACTTATATCAGGTTATTTAGAAATTTTATACCTTTCTGATTCAGCTTTGCTGATTCCTATGCACCTAGGAATCTGTCCATTTCTTCTATTATTTCTATCTTTTTACAGTACAGGTTCTCCTACTAAATATTGACGGTATTCTGGATTTCTGCAAGATCTGTTGTGATTTTACTCATTTCATTCCTAATTGCATGGGTTTGAGTCTTTTCTTTCCTTTTTTTTTCTGTTTTTGATTAGGTTGGCTAAGTGTTTGTTTATGTTATTTAATCTTTCAAAAAACCAACTCTGATTCACTGATTCTTTTTCTTCTACTCTCAATTCTATTGATTTCTGCTCTGATGTTTGTAATGTTCTCCCTCATACACACTTTGGGTTTAACCTGCTCTTACTTTTCTCGAATCTTGAGGTAAAACATTAGGTTATTTCTTTGAGCTCACTCTGTTTTTACGATGTGGAAATTCAGCACTATAATTTCCCTTGTCAGACTGTTTTCACTGCATCCCATAAGTTCTGGTATGTCATATTGGCAATATCATTTTATTATACAAACTGTCTAATTTCTTCTGTAATTTCATCTGATCCATTGATGTTTCAGGAGATTATTTTTTAAATTTTGATGTGTTTATGTAGTTTTTGTAGTTTTTTTGCCACTGACTTCCAATTTAATTGCAGTATGATCTATAATATGCATGGGAAAGTTTCAACTCCTTTGCACTTACTTAAGCAAGTTCTGTGAGCTAGTATGTGGCCTATTTTAGGGCAAGTCCCGTGTGCAGCTGAGAAAAACATGTTGTGGGGTAGATCACTGCAGATATCTACTAAGTCCATTTGTTCAAAGATTTATTCAGGTCTGATATTACTTTTTGATTTTTTGTCTAGTTGATCTTTCTATTTGTGTCAGTGGGGTAATGAGCTCCCCCATTATCTGATTTTTCATATCTGTTAATATTTGTTTTACATAGCTGGGTTCACCAGTATTGATGCATATATATTTGTGTTTGTTATTTCGTTCTCTTGGATTGTTCCCTTAACAAGTATGTATTTACCTTCTTTGTCTCTTCTGATCAGTTTTGGTTTGAAATCCACTTGATCCATCAGTAGAATAGCTACCCCTGCTTTTTTCTATGTTCCTGTTGAAGGGAGTGTTGTTTTCCATTCTTTAACTTTCAGCCTATGAATTTATTTTTGAGTTTAATGTCTTTTTTCTATACAACATATTGTTGGATCTTGTTTCTTGACCATTCACACTGATGGTTTTAGCTAGTAGATACTGACTTATCCTTGTTATTGTATTATTTTCCTGCTGTTCCCTTTCTTTCACTTCTATTTAATTATTTGCCTTGCCTAGAGGATTCATTTTATTGGGATTATTGCAATTGTTGTCTTAGTTGTCACTTTCTAGAATAACCTTCAGAACTTTTTGGAGTGCTGGTTTGGTAGTCACAAATTTCTTCAGGTGCTCTTTATCTTGGAAGTGTCTTATTTCTTCATCAATTTTGAAGGATAGTTTTTCAGGATACATTAATTTGAATTGGAGGATGTTTTATTTTATGACTTGAAATACTTTACTCCAAGCTCTCCTTAACTTAATGGTTTGTGTTGAGAAATCTGTTGTCATTCTGATGAGATTTCCTTTATACTTGATTTGTTTCTTGTCTCTAACAACTTTTAGTATTTTTTTCTTGTATTGAATTCCTTGAATTTTAAATATTATACATTAGTGTAGTTTTTCTAATGGTGGTTAATTGGAGTTCTATGTGCTTCACTTATATGTATGTCAAATTCTTTTCTCATGCTTGGGGAACAGATTTTTTAGTTCTTTTGTGATATCTTGTAATCTTTCATTGATTTTGATTAATCTTATGTTATTGTTCTTTGTATCATCTAGCATCTATTGCATTGATTTTTGTGGTCCCTTGCTATTTTTAAGACGTCTTTCATATGATTATCACTAGCCACAAAGTTGTCTTGTAGATCTGATAGTCTGTTCTCTCATTGATTGATTCTATTGTGTATACTTTCAATAGAATATTGAATCTTTTCAACCTACAAGGTAGGAAAAAAATTTTTACCAGCCATTCCTCAAAAAAAGGACTATTATCTAAAATATATAAAGAACTTTAAAAACTCAGGCCCCCCAAATTTAAAGATCCAATTCAAAAATGGGCATCTGAAAAGATATTTCTAAAACAAGCAAAAGCAGCAAACAAATATATGAAAAAAATGTTCAACATCACTGGTCATTTGAGAGACGCAGATGAAAACAACACTAAGATTCCACCTCATTCCAGAAAGAATGGCTGCTATCAAGAATCAACCAATAACAAATGTTGGCAGTGTTGTGGGGAGAAAGTAATACTTCTCCATTGTTGGTAGGAGTGTAGACTGGTGCAACCACTATGGAAATCAATATGGAGATACCTCAAAAAACTAGGATTAGAGGTCCCGTTTGACTCAGCTATTCCTCTACTGGGTATCTTCCTGAAAGAATTAAGAGTCATACCACAGTGATATATGTGCATCCATATCTATACCGGCGCTGTTGTAATAGCTAAAGTTTGGAAACAGCCCAACTGCCTATCAACTGGAGACTGGATAAAGAAAATGTGGCTTTTTAAAAATAAAATGGAGTATTGCTCAGCCATAAAAAATGAGAAATTAGAAACATTTATTGCTAAAAGGGTGCACATTGAGGATATACTTTTAAGTGAAATAAATAGAACATATTGTAATTACAAAACACTTTCTCTGGTATGAAAAACTGAAAGTGTAAATAAGGATTAAAATGAATAATTGATAATGTGAAATAGGAAGAAAGGCCCAAAGGGGTTAGGTAAGTGGGAGGGGTAGAGGAAAGGAAAGAAGGGAAAAGAAAAAAATATGAGATAAAAAAAATAAATGGAAACTAAGCCTTTGAAAATAGGAACGAGTGGAGGAGGTGAAGGGAGGACAGGGGAACAGTGAAAAAATAAGAACCAAGATACATGATGTAAATGACGAATGTAAATGTATTGTGTACCTAAAATGCACCAATAAAATAATTTAAGAGAAAAAAAGAATATTGAATCTCCTGTATATCTATTTGAATCTGTTTCATGGAATCTAGTTTTTTCCTATGTTTGGCATTTGTGGTGTCCATCACTTTCCTAAGATCCTCTATTTTTTTTATCTGAATCTACTCTAGATTCATTAACCATGTCATTACAGTCATCATCTCTTTGGCTATCCGTGAAATTGTTTCTGATTTGTTTGTCTTCTTGAGCCTCATCTATCTGCTTTGTTACTTCCACTGCTACCATTTCAGAAGGTATAGCTAGGTAGCTTTTGATTACTTCCACCTGAATCCCCCTGGATGAGCTGGACGTCCGGGGTTGCATCTTGTTTCTGTGCTTTTTCATTTTCTATTTTTCTATTTATTTTCTGCACTGATGCTTGTAAATTGCTTTTGATAGGTAACTTTATTCCTAGTATGAAACATCTTTAGGAAATGGCTACTTTTCAAAAATCTCTCTAGTTGTAGCTGGCTTTTGACTCTGCCTTAAGATCCAGCCTCTTCAATTTATTAGGCATGAGAGGTTGCTGCCTGTTCGGCCTAATACCCAAGATTTTGGGACTGGGTTATGGTATTTTTGGTCATCCTCAACAACTGATCGCAGCAACCATGTCACGTAGGCTAAGGTAGTATGATCAGTTACAACAATAGTATCAAGCACGGTATAGAAAACAACAAATTGTGATAACTGTTAATTTGCCACCTTAACCATGGGTACAAGATTTATAGGCTATATAACAAAATTTGAAATAAGCCAGAAAATTATATACAGTAAATACCTCCTCAATAGAGTGATTTTCCCCTCAGGGGAGAAAACTTAAAAGGAATAAGAGGGGGCAGGGAATTTAGCTCAGCCGTTCCACAACCTACCTCACAAGCACAAGGACCTGAGTTTGATCCCCTGTACCAAAAAAAAAAACAAACAAAAACTTGAATAAGAGAAAAATTAATAAAATAAAAGAGAAAGAGATTAGAAGCCAGGCAGAAGGACAAAGGAAGAATACACAAGCTTTAGGATAGTGGGGAAGAAGACAGGAGGGAAAGAAAAAAGGAAAAACAAAAATAACAATTAAAAACCTTAAAAACTATGTCATGCAAACAATAAGAAAAAAAAAAAAAAGAGAGAGAGAGAGAGCTTTGAGATTCCAAGCCTGTCATCTTCTGGGATCTACAGTTTTGCAGTAGTGTCCAATTTAGGGTGTGTCTCTGCTGTCTCTGGTAGACAAAGGAGGCAGACACAGCCCAAATCTGCACTGGATGAGCTCAGCAAACCTGCAGTAGGATTAGAGCAGGATGTCATTTCTGGTGCTTTCAACTCCACTCAAGTTCAGGCTGATCATGGCCTCTGGCTGTGGCATTGGGGCCTGAGTTGTTTGGCCTGACACATTCTGGATGTCTTCTGCTAGTCTAAGCGTGGTTCCCTGATGTTGGTCATCTCTCAGAGTTGTCCCTCACCCAGGATTTCAACACTGGAACCTCTTAGATGAAGCCAACCCACAGCTGCTCAGAGTCCTGGGTTCAGTTGGTCCTTCCCTAAAACGGCATCTGCTCAAGCACCCTCTCCAGGGGACACGGCAGATGCATAGGCTGGAGTCACTCATCATCTGTTGCAGATCCCAGCATCCACTGCTCCATTCCACTGGTGCATTTCTCCCAGAGGCCTCTGGAATCACTCACCCTCACTGTGTCATCCTTCCCTCTCATGCTGTGAGCTGGGAGCCAGGGAGAAAGTACAGTTTGCCATCTCCTTTTCCTGCACTGTGGCATATCTACCATTTGATTTCTTATGCAGCAAGGGCTAACTAATAAATTATCTTCAGACAGGGTTGTTAGGGCATAATATCTGGAATTATAGAAGACTTCTTCTCACTAGGACAAATAAGCTTGAGAAAAAAGCACAAATATGAAAAGCACTTGTCCTTTGTGACGTTACAGAACCATCAGTTAGCTAACTCAGGAATAAAATAACCCATCTGTAAATGTCTCTTTTGCTCTCTCTCTCTCTCTCTCTCTCTCTCTCTCTCTCTCTCATTATTATTTATTATTATTCCTAAGTTGTTCAGCCTCAGCTTGATCTTGCAATCCTCCTGCCTCATTTTCTCATTTTAAGCCATCTTTAGTTGAATATTCTGTTATTTGAAGCCAAACACTTCCTAATTGCTATAAGAAATAAAAATTAAAACTTTTAGGGCCAGTAATTTAGCTCAGTGACACTGTGCTTGCCTTGAAAGTGCAAAGTCCTGAGTTTAACCTCTGTTCCTGAAAAAAAAGAAAAAATATTAAAACTTTAATTAAGCTTTCATCAGTCATCCATAAAAGTAAATAATGATAATCCATAACCAAAATGACTATGCCATAAAACTAAAGAGAGAAAAGTATGCTAAGATATTAGTCCTATTTGGAGACACATGTAGATGCAGTATTACTTTGAATGCACGGGAAAATATGTCGATGCAGCAAGATAAATATAAAGATCACTGTATAAATGAGTATTAGTTAAATATACACAAACCACTTGAGTAGAAACAGTGGAACAAAGATAATCTGGTGAATTCAATAAAATGAACAATAGAAAATATAAACCAGAATTTATAATGTAAAGGACATAATTTTAAGTAGTTGAACCTACCTAGCACTCATTCCAGTTCTGTGTACTGAGGTGGGCAGGATCATGTTCCCTCAAAGATTTCCACATTCCAATTTGAAACCCATAACCATGTCACCTAAAAAGAAGAAGGATTTTTCAGGTATGATTATAGTGAGAATTTGACATGGGGGAGAGCATCCTAGATTATCAAAGTAGACCCACAATAACCATGAGATTCCTTGAAAGTGAAAAGAAAAGCAGAAAAGACTTAGCGCAAAATATGATGTGGAAAGGGCACAGAAAAACGCAATATTCCTGACTGTGCAAATGAAAGAGGGGACCACATGCCAAGGCATGCGAACAGCTTCTAGATACCGAAAGGCTGTTCTGGAAGAGCCTCCAAAGGGAATATGGTCTTTCTGACTGACACCTGCATTTCAGTCCAGTAAGAACCGTTTTGAACTTTCGAACTACAGACTGTAAGGTAATAAACTTTGCGTCAGAGGCTGTTTTCCACAGCAGTGATAAAATACCAATATAGACTTCCTTTATCCACAGCTTCTTTTGAGTGTAATTGTCACTCTTTCTTTATTTCGGGTAACCAAGAATATTACTCAAGCTTTCTGCTCATTGATCACCAAAGACTGAGGAAGTGTCTGAAACTGGAATAGTGGAAGAACTCTTTACTGAAACCCGGAATTTAAGGAAGCAATAAGGTTGAAAGAGGTTAGTGTTCATTCATTTCATTGTGTCATGTTACCCATAGGTGCCTACTAGAGAATGTTTCTCCTCCCAGTTCTTCAGAGTAAGAAGTTACATTCCTTATTTCTTGCTCATATTTAAGCTTCAGTTGTTGTCCTAATTATTTGTTGCTGTGTAACAAATGACCTTAAAATGCAGTGCCATAAAATAATAACGATTATTCTTCAGCCCTTAAATCTGCAATCTGGGCAGGATTTGGTGGCCAAGAAGCTCTTCAGAAGCATCAGCTAGGGCTGAAGAATACACTTCTGAAATGGCTCAAATAGCAAATTTGGTGCTGGGTTGTCAGAGATGCTGAAGGCTGAGGGCTTTACTTCATCTCCAGGATGTCTCCCTGGGGGCTCTCTGGCCTCTTCTTGACTTGGTGGTTGATTTTCAAGAACAAGCATTCCAGTTTATCCCATGGTTCCCAGGGATAAACTGTGTTACCTTTTCTGCCTTAGCCCAAGCAGTCGTGGAACTTGAGCTCCACCACTGTCACAAGTTCACCCAGATCCAAGAGGACACATGGACCCCACCTTCAAGTGAAGGGATAATTAAGTAGCATTGATAGTGAGCAGCACACAGGACAAAAGACAGCGGTGCGTTATTTTTGGAAAATAAAACCTGTCTCATGCTTTAGGCCTTACTATCAGTTCCTTGTCCTTAAGAGTCCTGGTTTTTTGCTCTTGTGAAGCAGAGATGACTTCTGCTTTTGCTTACAACCAAAGAATAAGGTATCTGGCACTAGTACAAACCTATTAGAATGAGGATAAACATTTAAATCCCCTCATAAAAGATAGCAACTCTCAGATATATAAAAACAAAGCAAAACAACTCCCATAAACTAAGAGTATACATATATTTCAAGTATCTCATAGCAAATTGACAAAATTTAACAAGACTATAAACAAAATTTGACAAGGCTGTAATACAAATGAAATTTGATAATTTCCAAAAGTATCAATTATGCATACCACATTTTCAGACCATGCTATTAGATTTAAACCCTCATATGACAGACTTCTTTTATACTGCTACATTATCTAACTAGATCTAACTAAATGTGCAAATCACAATTCTTGGACCTCTTCTCACTAGAATGACTTTTGTATTTTCCTCATTGTACTTAAACTTACGTCCAGGGGCCCAGTCAGAAATTTATCATCATCTAAAACAGCCCTTCTTGAGAAAATGAAATCTCTATTTTTCTATTGTCCTATTAGTGGCCTCATACTTACGGCTTCCCTCCAATCTTCTCTGCCGTTACTACCATATTCTGTCTCTCACGGATACCATGTCTGTAGCGTTCTGTATTAACTTCCAGTCAGGCTTCCCTCTCACTCTCCTTTCTGTGTCTGTACTGCACCTCTGAGTGTTTAAGAGTCTGGTGTTCAATAAACTTTATTTCTTACTGATTCTGAGTGAAAGAGGATGGTGTTTGGAGTTGAACTGCCTGAGGGCAAATCCTAAAAGAGAGAAAGAAAAATAGTGCAGTTGTTTTATTGTTTGAATTTCTTGTTTCCCAAAGATAGATTGATAGATAGATAGATAGGTAGGTAGGCAGGCAGGCAGGCAGATGTTTTAAACTCTTGGAACAGTTATGTCAAGTGACTATGTATTTTTTGTCTCAAGTAAATTTGGAGCAAGTTTCTTAATTATCTAGTATTATTGAAGCCTAAAGACAAACACTAAAATAAAATAAATTGGCATCTAAAATACCAGTATTGGGCTGGAGATTTAGCTCAGTGGTGCCCCGCCTACCTTGCAAGCACAAGGTCCTAAGTTCAATCCCCAGTACCAGGAAAAACAACAAAAAAAGAATAAAATACCAGTATTATATTTTCTCTAAATACAGAAAATTATTTTTACCAAAGTTTGGCTAGTACTTTCAAAACAGAATTTTATGTCTTCATTCTTTGAGAATTTACTAACTACAAATACATATAGAAACATAAATATGTAGCTATTATCCTTCAATATTTACTATAAAACTGTCATTATTTATTTTTTGGAAGTTTCTTGGTCTCTTTAAATCCTACAGCAGTTTTAAACCTAATTACAATTTAGCTAAAAACTAAGAGTTTTTAGCTTGCTTTTCCCCAATAGTTTTAGGAACTTAGTGTATTATTTGGTTTTTGTTGTTTTTTCAATACATGTTTGCAGTACATAATGATCACATGTACATAACACATCTTAATCTTTCTGATCTGGTTCTCCTTCCCTCTCCAAACATTCTTTTGCTCCCCATTTGCAATATATCTATTTCCATTATTTCCCTTCAATTATTTTTTTCTTTAAATTTTTTTCCCTTCCTTTCCTCCCTCTCCCTGTCTCTTGTTGCCCTTTCCATTTGAACAAGTGCAGTAAGCATTCCATACATGTCTGGTCAACGGCCAAACATATTGCAATAGAAATTATAAAGACACATTTATTCTGACAACCAGGTCCTGTCCAAACTCTGTCAAAAGCCTTGGGTGTTTTGCACCCTGCAGGCTATCTCTATTCATGTCCACGCAACTTTTCTATAGAACCATGTCCTGTTTAATTTTAGATTCAAAGTTTCATTTCATGTCCACCTATTCGGAATGACACAACCCAAGCTAGCAAAAGATGAAGGAGAGGAAGGGAGCCTGTTGGATCTTTACATAAAGTTGTAGGTAAATAAAATTTTTTATCAGACTTTTAAAGCTGTAAGGGACCTGAGAGATAACCAAGACTAACCTCCCTCATTTTCCATATAAGGAAATCAAGGTCCAGAGACACTACGGCCTTGCTCAGTGTCACAAAGTTAATACCGGAAAACACTTTGAGGACTGAAATTTTTGTGCTTTAAAAATAAATAAATGAAGGGTGGGGGGAAGCAAGCCTGTATTTATCATTTTTGTTTCCCCCTTCATATTCCTGATTCACTGTTCCTTCTACAATATCACATTGGGCCCCAAACATTTAAAGTATATCCACTTGTGTTGTGCTATTTATCTTAAGGAAACTGTAAAGTACACAACTGGTGATATTTCCCTTCATATGTGGGCCACCTAAATCTCCAAGCCAAATCCATCTATTTGTCATGGCTGCTATTGGCTCTAGAGTGGGAAGAAGAGCTAAAAATGGAGCCAAGAAGCTTGTTTGAGTGGGCTCTTCAATCCAGAGAACTGGGGAGCAAAGGAAGGAACAGAGATTGTTTGGATAATCAGCCAGAAAGGATAGAAACCAGTTGTTTCCAGAGATTTATATCACATTCATCATGTGATTATATGGGTGAAATTTAAGGTAAGTACTGGAAAATATTTTCTCTCTCTTATATTATTTGAGAGATCATATTGTAGTTGTTGGTTTTCTCTTCTATTATGTACCCATTGATTATAGTGATTTTTTGTTGTTGTTGTTCAGTTGTTTTTTTTTTTCTGGCCCCTAGCATAAAGCCTGCAATATTAAGTGTTTTATAAGGACTTGAGTAAAAGTGGGGAATATTAAAAATTGAGTCAATAAATTATGAAGTCTGGTGTAGGAGCCAATAAAGGATTACAGAACTAGCCACTCTGAAGCCACAGAATTTTGGATAAATAATTTCAGGCCCCTAAGTGTGAACATTTTGTGATTTTACATGACTAATGAACTTGGAGAATATACCATGGGGTTCATGGTCAGCACTGTGTCAAATGTGATAGTAAAAATCAGTTGTAGATCCGTCTTTCTCATCCATTCACGAAAAGTATAAATTCATCCACTCATACTTACATCCATTCATTAAAAACATGTAGTGAGTCTCAAAATGTAGCTCAAGCAAGTGCAAGGTCCTGAGTTCAATCCCCAGTACCAAAAAGAAAAAGAAAAAGCTATATTGTGAATACAAGGATTATCAAGATCATCTCCACCTTTATAATATAGGCAATATTCCTAAAGTGTGATTCATGGAGTATTTTTGTGAAAGAGGGGGAGAGCAAGCTCAATTAACATGCAGATTCCCAGAATATTAGGGAGCAAGATTCAGAATCTTTACTTCTAAACAAATAACCTCTGCATACTTTTGTCCCCATGCTCAAATATTTATGGAGTACGCATGATACACAAAGCCCTACTTGGTTAGGTTGAATAAATAACAGAAGTAGTGAAAATAGATTACAGTTCTACAAGAGACAAAAGCCAGTTATGTAAACAAACATAATGAAACAGGTTAAAAGCACAGCAGAAGAGCTGAGGGACGAGGAAGGGATTCAGGACAGAGTTCAAGTCATTCTAAGAGAAAATAAAAAAAAAAGGATCTGAGAGCTGGTTGGACAGAAGAGCTAGACTTTTGTAGATGTTGTTGGTGAGTTCCCAGTGAAGCAAAGGTGCTTAGCATTCATTCACTGTATTCCACTCAGTCACTTACCCTGGTCGTAGCCTGATTACACCATGCTGGAACTTCTGGAAGCTCTGACAGAATCAACCAAGGGATCCTTCTGTGGAATAGTGCAATGACCTGAAAGTTTGTCTTCCCAGAAATGTATATGTTGAAAACCTAATATTCTAGAGGATAGTATGAGGAGGTAGGTAGGTTGTGCTTGAAAGACTAAAATTATGAAGGCAGAAACTTCGTGAAAGGGATTTGTAACCTTATAAAAGAGATACCAGATAGCTAGCCACCCACACAGCAAGAAGGCGCTATCTATGAGAACTGAATCTGGTGGCCCCTTGACCTTGAACTTCCCAGCCTCTTGAACTGTAAGAAACAAACTTCTGTTGTTTATAAACCACCTAGTTTAAGATATTTTTAATATCAGCATGAACACTGTAAGATAGGCTCAGCCAAAGCTATAGGCCAGCCTTGCTCTAAGGATAAAGTATAGATCTTGGCTTTCCTTTTTCTTTGCTTTTTATCAGTGCGTGTTTGTAATACATAATATTTGCATTCCTGTGTAAATGTGGCATTGGTAGATGTGCGTAACATGTATTAATTCTCTTTTTTCATCCTCTTTCCCCTCTCCCACCTCCCTCTCTCCATTTCTTGATCTCCTTCCCATTTGAGAAAGATCTATCTTCCTACTTTCTATTATTTTTTATTATAATCTAAATTTCTCATATAAGAGAAACCATGCAATATTTAAACTTGTGTCTGATTTATTTCACTTAACATTATAGTCTCAAGGAGCACCCATTTTTCTATAAATCACTCATTTATCTTTCTTTATGGGAGAGTAGTGCTCCACTATTTGTAATTTCTTTAGCAATTCATCTGTTGATGGATATATAGGCTGCTTCCAAGATCTAGTCAGCATAAATTGTGTTGCTATAAACACAGGTATGAGTGTATCACTGTAACATAGCTCCTTTAACTTTTGAGATACCTATAAAGGGGATAGCTATGTCAAATGGGCTTCCTACTTTCAGTTTTAGTTTTAGTTTATTTGTTTGTTTTTAAGGAAACTTCATACTGATTTCCATAGTGGTTGTACTAGTTGAGATTCTGACCAACAAGGTAGAAATGTTTCTTTTCCCCACAGCATTCATTATTATTTGATTTCTTCATAATGGCCATTCTTTCTGAGGTCAGATGGAATCTCAGTATTGTCTCAATGTGCATTTCTCTAATGGCTAGCAATGTTGAACATTTCTCCACGTATGTATTGGTCATTTGTTCTTCATGAAGTATCTGTTTATTTTGCTTGCCCATTTTTGATTGGGCCTTTTATTTGGGATTTTTTTTTTTAGTTTTTTACATATTCTAGACATTATTCCTCTGAGCAATAGTCAGCAAAAAAAAAAAAAAAAAAAAAAAA
>NW_022900924.1:32593878-32710943 GCF_012274545.1 Fukomys damarensis
AAAGTAAAACCTGTAACTAAAAAAAAAAAAAAAAAAAAAAATAAGAAAAGAAAAGAAAAAAATGTGTTGGGTATCCTGTTTAACAAAGGGAAATTAATCGTGTTAGAGAATGGTTACAGGGAAAACATGAACAGAGGACAAAATATGAAAAATAAAAGGAAGATGAGATTGAAGAGAAGGGCAAAAGTTGAAAGGATAAAAGAGAAAAGGAAAGAAACTAAAAGAAAAGAGGTTCAAAAAAGAGAATTTAAAAACCCAGATCCCCCAAAAAATCTGTTGGAGGAAAGAGAAAAATGATAAATATAAAAACCAAAATGATTGATTCAAAGAGAATAATTCTTCCATATTTTTTACTGAGTGGTGTCTTTATAGGTTCTCTAGTTCAGGGATCCAGCCGGTCACAATTTTCTCAGCTTTCTTTAGGGTGTGTTTCTGAAGGGCCCTCCCTGCACCAGAGGCCCTTCTGTCCATGCATCCAGGACAGTAGTGACCAAGGGGTGTCCGTGCTCATGCTGGTAGATAGGAAATGCAATCAGCCTCCTGGTCTCTGCTGGATGTGGGCCATGCGGAGATTCAAATAAACTACGGGACTCAAAGTCAACACTTGTGGGGTCTGCTTGGTCCCTACAATGGGATGTCCTCAGGCTACCCTATACTTCTCAGGGTGATCTACATCTGGCCCACTCCCTCTCCACAGTGGTCTCCTGTGGTTGTCTCTCACCCAATCATTTCGGCAGGGTAAACCCGGAGTCTCTGAGGGTACTAGCCAGCTCTGTATGGTAGTCCCTGTGACTTCTGGATTTCTGGGACTACATTTTTCTTCCCAAACTTCGTCCTCATCCAGGATCAGGTTGGTTAGGCGAGGAGCAACAGAGACCAAGGGGAAGCAAAACACAGAGCCAAATCAGAGTTGGTGGACGGTCACACTACATAGCTGGGAGGCTGTTTGTTTGCTGGGAATAGGGGGCCTCTTGGCATTTAGACAATCAGGCTGTCCTTTTGTCCTATTGTTTCATCCTTTTAAGCAATACCGGAATGTTCTGTTTCTAGCATAACATCAATAACATGGAACATGGAACATGGAACCTATGATACTCTCTGCCCACAGACTGATACAGGCTGAGAAAAAAGTATGAGTCCATTTTATGGTGAGGTATTTTTTGTTTGTTAAATCCCTCTGGCAGATAACACAAATCAGTTCAAATTCATCCCACTAAAGTCATGCATTGCAGTTGCTCTGTTTTCTGATGAGTATGTCCTGGGAATGGGAGGATTGCTCCACTTACAATTCTAATCTGAAAGATCTCTTCAATTTATGATGAAACCTTACCTGGTGACTCTTTTATTTTTTAATTCTTATTTTAAATATTCAAAGCATATGCAAAAATAGAGAGTATATGCTATTTTTCTGTATACATCCCAAGTGTTAACAGCTATCAGCATGTTACCATCCTTCATTTTATTTATTTTCCATCCTCACCACCCCCCCTTTTTTTTTGGTCATACTATTTCAAAAGAAATATTTGAGTTTTTCATTTTACCTATAAATATTTTAGTAAGCATCTCAAAAAGGGGGAAGGACTAGAATGTATGTTATTCTTAGTTATATGCTTCTAAAGCATAAGGCAGTGATGGCAAACTTTTTAGAGCTTCCAGTATAACTAACAGCCCACTATGGCGTGCGTGCCATAGGTTCACCACCACTGGTATAGAATATGGAAAGGCAGAGGGAGGATGGTTGCTTTAGAGTGCAGAAATCCAGCAAATGCTGGTTAGCCAGTGATCGAGGTTGCTATCCTCAGTGACAAATTATGTTGATAGCAAATACCCCTGATCTCATGCAATGATGAAAGTATTAGTACAATCTGAGTAAAGTGTGTATGTCAGTTAGCAGTAATGTGACAATATTGGCCCCTCAGTTGAGACAAATTTACGACAGTAATGTAAGATGCTCTTAATAGTAGAAAACAGGTACAGAATGTAGAGGAAACTTGATATAATCTCTATTCAGTGTTCTATAATTTTTAAAGCTTATTATTTAAAGGAGGAAGGGGTATGACAACCACAGTGTCACTGTCCTACTTAAAATGAAAAGTTGTGCTAAACCAGGTCAGAGATGGAACATTTTTGCATAATTTATACTTACCTTCAGCAAAGGTACTTGTATTCATGGCAAAAAATTTTTTAAAAAATATTTTGGTAGACTTTAACAGGATTAAGCCTTATTCTTGAAACAAATTAATGATTTCCCCAAATGACTGCCAAAGGTTGAGTGAATTTTAGAAATTACTTTTAAGCTATTTTATATGGAATATTGTAGTCTCTTATTCCACAAAGTAGGACAGTGAATTTTGGAGTAGATCTGCTAGAGTTTTTTTTTTTTTTTCTTGTATGCTACCAAAGTTTTATGATATGGCCATAAAGCTTTCATATACATCCATAATTAAATTATTGGAAATTTTTCTTTAATAGCACTTAAGGAAATAATTCCCTGATGCCATTCAACACCTAGTAATATTTTATTTGATTGCTATATACAGATTTTCTCTCTCTCTCTCTCTCTCTCTCTCTCTGTCTCTCTCTGTCTCTCTCTCTCTTTTTGGGGGGACAGGGTCTTGCTATGTAGTCTAGGCTGGCCTTGAACTCTCAATGGAGCCTAGGCTGCCCTCAAACTCATGGCAGTCCTCCTACCTCACCTTCCTTAGTGATGGGATTACCAGCATGGACCATCACATCTGGCTGATTATTTTTTAAATTTAGTAAAATTTTGGGAACATGGGCCATTTTTGGACAGAGATTGGATGAATGGATTGCCAATCTATGGGTCTTTTTTTCAAAGGAAAATCAAGGTGTATGATCAAGGGCACGGACTCCTTAATCAATGAGTTCAGTTTTTGGACACTTTAGATAACTTGGAAGCTATAGGCCATTTCCCTAAGGAAAAATATATGTGTACACACTTAACATTTTTTGTAAATAATTTCTGGGTGTTCAGCAAGCCCTTGAAGCCTGTCAGAGAGTCTGGGGTCTGGGTTGAGGACATGTCTGAAGTGTTTCTTTCCAATCCAACATTCTGCTGTGCATGAGGAGGCCACTATCAACAGGACGTGCATGTTTACTCGTTTCATTAAAAGAGTGCACGGCACATGGCAGACATAGACTGGAGGAATACAATCGGTAGTCACATGATATAGTGGGAAAAACCACACATTTAGTGGCAGAACGCTTAGATTGTGCAAGTGACGGTACTTTTGAAGAAGTCATTTAATTCTTTGGGAAGACAAAGAGTCGAGGTTAGGAACTTATTGTGAAAAGAACTCTGCAATGTTGTCATTCTCATCTTACAAATTTGAAACTGAGATTTAGAGATACCTGCTAGTGAATATTCAGTCAAGATTGTCTGAATCTGCGGCGCATGTTTTTTGGATCACACTTGTAATTTTCGAATGTGTGGTACTCGAGACTGAACCTGGAGTCTAGCTCATGCCAGACAGTGTATATTTGATTTCTTAATAAGAATTTGCTAAGGTGCTAAGATGTTTGAAAACCACTGCATTCCACGTTGCTGCTCAGTTTTTACATCTGCAATAGGGGTATAATATCTTCCTTTTTTGAGAGATAAGTAAAAAGATGCATGTTAAACAGCTGTGTTAACTAGTAATTACTATATGGTAGTAACAGAGGATTTATTTAAAACTCTTAACTAAAATCAGCTCACAATCTCAGCAATATGTTTGACACAAAGGAGCAAACATGTTGGCTTTCATGTGGTTTTTAGGCAGCAGTTTAGTTTTGAGACTCTATTTCAAAGGTGATGCCTCAATACATTGTTGAATGTTTAATCATTAACACACTATTAATTGCATAATTGGATTTTAAGCCACCATGAATATCAAGTGTATTTAAATTCATCCACCTATCATTTGAAGAATTGTTAAAAGTAAATTTAGCATTTTGAGAAATGTCAGCTATGATTATTGAGTTTATAATAATTAAAATACAATAATAATTTTATTTGGGTAATAAGCCTTAATATCTAGGGCTTTAACATTGGTCCCATCCATCTGTCAGCCATTGCTTTAGGGAGTTGCTGGAATCATATGACACAGTGGGGCGGGGCGGGGACTGGGGTTGTAAGAGAAGTCCTCTGGGAGTCTGCCAAAATATTTAGAGCATTGCACCCAAAAAAGTCATAGGAGAAACCTACTGGATATTGCCAACTGACCTGTGGGTAGAAATAGCACCTTCTATAATTGAAATGCAGTTGGCTGTCCTTGTCCAGGAGTTCTGCATCCCTGGATTCAATCCAGTGCAGGTTGAAAATATTTGGAAAAAGATTCAACTGTACTGAACATATACAGACTTATTTTTCTTCTCATTATTCCCCAAACAATACAGTGTGAAAACTATTTACACCCCATTTACATTGCACTAGGTGTTATTCTAGAGATGATTTAAAGTATATTGGAGGATGTGTGTAGATTATTTACAAACACTGGCACATTTTATGTAAGAGACTTGAGCATGCGCAGATTTTGATATCACAGGTTGGGTGGTCCTGGAACCAATTCTCCCCCCGCAAGAGACAACTGTATGTCTTTCATAGTTGTTTCATAGTTGGTTTTTTTTTTTCTCATTGGAAAAAAATACTGAAAAAAAATGCAAAAAAAAAAAACCCTTGTATGTTTGGTACTTCAAAAACATAATCATTTTCATCATGAACTCATTAAAAATTCCTGAGTATTTTTTTAAGTGAAAAGATCAATAACTAATCTAGTTTCTCTTCCACACCAACAGCTATAGCAAAGGCAAATCACAGTCTTTGGTGAAACTGTACAAGGTTTTTCTGTGGCTGTCTCTCACCTTCCTCTCCCCTCCTTCTCCCATCTCACAGAACTCCCATCCCCTCCCTGTTCTTCTCAGTCTTGAGACTACCAGAGGATACTTTATTCCCTCCGACTCCCTTCTTCGGCCGCACCCAGAACCAATCTGATCTTCTTTCCTTCCTGTCTTGACGAGCCAGTCCTGCATCTTTCCTTGCTCCTAACTTCACCTGGCTGCTGTTGTCTGAGCTATCATTTACCTTTGGTTCAATCCTGTCACATTCCCTGGCATCCATTTCCAAATTGTCCTTGCCGGAAGATCTTCCTGAAAGTGATTTTACTGATACAGTGGAGGCTGGCAGATGCTTTGCCGCCAGTGCATTTTCTGTAAATGCATCCCTGGGGTGTGCACCGTGAGCACATGTGAATGCGGCTGAGAGATTTGCAAGGTCGTATTCCCAGATGAGACCAACTAAAGGAAACGTCCAGAGCTTAACCTCGTTTCTCTCCAAGACGCATATTCATTTGCACTTCTCTCAGGTCGGCACCCCTTTCCTTGTAGTGTACATGCTTTTGAATTGAACGGACCTGAGTTTGCACTGTGACACTGCCACTTTCTACCTGTCTGACTTTGGGAGTTCCCTGGGTCTTAGGATCACTGTTGTTCTTATTTATCTTGGTGGTGCTGAAGAATGAAATCTATGGTAGGGCCACATGCCTACTGGAAAAGTGCTCTACCTGTGAGCTACATCCCTAGTCATTGCCCTTCCTGCCCTTTTAGTTTAGGAAAAAATGCTGGTAACACTAGCTCTTAACCTCATGGCATTATCCTCTGATTTAAATGAGATAGTGCTATAGAGTGCTAGCCCAGGGATAGTCTCAGCTATTGATCTAATTCTTAATTCCAAGGCTGAGAGTTTACCCTTAAAGTCTACACAGGCCCTTTGTAACCTCTTAGAGATGATCTTTATGGTCCCTTCAATTCTCCATGTAGATTTCCATTTTTATAGATACTTTTTTTTTCAGAAACACATTGTACTCCATTGGTAGTTGGAATTCAAGTAAAGTGGGCCTTAAAGACTTATAGTGATCCAACTAGTGACAAAGACAAAGTCTCTGCACCGAGTCCGGGCCCACTCTCTACTGTTTTGCAGTCTTTGTGCCTCCTATGCTGTGCTGTGCTCACTGTGTGCCCTCTCTCCATAATAATAATCACTGGAGTGACGAACAGTAACAATAACTACCATTAGCTAAAGATGTGCTTTGTGTCAAAGGCCTTATTCCTCTGTTCAATTTAATCTCCACAGTGGTCTGGCCTTATTATTTCTACTTATAGTTTAGGAAACTTAAAACAAGGATTTAAAATCCTTGCCCCAAATTTGTACTGCTGAATGCAGGGATGCCTTAACCACAGCCCATTCCTATTCATTGTCTCAGCAAAGCTCTAATCTACTTTCTGTGTTCAGGCATAGAAGCTTTCTGCATAAAACTGGGTAATGGCCTCTTCTGGACATTTCATGTTAATTGAATGATATATGTGTGCCCTTTCAGACTGGCTCCTATCATTTTCAAGATTCATCCATGTTATAGCATTGCTCAGTATGTCTTCCCCTCTATGAATGAATGCTATTCTGTTGTATACATATATAACATTTTGTTTAACCATTATTCAGATGATAGACATTTGGGATGTTTCCACTTTTTTCTATTATGAGTAATGGTGTTATGAATATTTATATTAAAATATTTTGTGCAAAGATATGTTTCCAATCCTCTTACTAGAGGTAGAATTGCTAGACCATATGGAAACTATAAATTTAAGTTTTAAAGACACTGTCAGGCTGTTTCTTAAAGTGGCCATGATACTTTATGCTGTTGCCAGTAATTTAAGAAGGCTTTGATTTTCTTGGGACTTTCTCCGCAACTATAGAAGGCTTCTCAGCTAGTCTACATCCCAGAAGTACAGGGGTAAGAGGGTGGGAGGATGGATTGAATACTGATCCACAAGGAAATGTCAGTCAAAGGGGTACTGGAGGTTCATGGGTAAATACTGTTGCCTCTTATCTTTTTTTAGGACCATTCTGGGTCATGATCTACTCAGTCCCTTAGAAATGCCCAGGAAGTATAAGATGTAGTTGCTTACAGTTTCTTTAAGAAAACTTATTGGCTTTGCTCTTTTCCAACTTCTGTTTCCTGGGGATCACCTCAGAAATAAGCTACCTGCTCATGCAGCGTCATCCTAGTCTCTGCTTTCAGGAAAATCCAAGTTAATAAAACTTAGAAAAATGAAAAGTAGCTGAGTAAAGTCAACATTAACTGATTCAAGAGTTAGAAACAATTTGCCTTGAAGAATACCTTTTGTTATTTTTCTGCTATGGACCTAATATTTTAGATTTTTTCCTATGAAATAGTGTATTTATAAAGTAATAATCAATGTTATTTTTTGAGATTAAAGATTGCTTTCAAACCTGATGTTTCCTCTACCAATATAACAGCACTTTTGCCAAAAAGTAAGGCAGACTGAGTTTTAGCAGTAGTAGCCTACTTAACACTAGTGGCTAAATTAGCCTTGTTCCCTTCAAGTGATTAGTTCCCCACATGTGGTCATTATAATGTTGCCTATTAAACTGACACATATGTACAGGTGGACTGCAAAGCCTGGGAATTCCAGGCTAGCAAGTTCTTCACATGGAGAGCTTTGGGGGACCAGAAGGTAGGCTACTGCCCATCTGCAGGTCCTAATTTTCTGAATTTTTCAGAGCTGTGTGCAGCCTTGGCTCCATTTAGCCTTACGGTATCCTGGCTTGATTTACAGGCCATAAATCCTGCACGGGCCCCTTACCTGTGTCTAATGTCTGCAGTTGTTCTACTTAACCCAGACTTGGCAGCTCTGTGTGGCTGTCTTTCCACAAGTGTCGTCCTCTGATCTTGTATTCTGTTGCAACCGCTATCTTCTAAGCTGAGAAATAGTAGAATGGCTGAAACAGGCTAGATAGACAGTGATAGGGAGTTAAAAGTCCGGGATCCTAGTTCTAGGTCTGCCTTTTACTTATCTTGAGACATTGAACAAAACAGAACCCATCTAAGAATGATTTATTCACTGTTAATGTAGGGGTCAGTTTTGAATCTTCACAAAGCTTGAAAAGAAAAACTTCTCAAAAAAAAAAAAAAAAAAAAAAAAAGAAGCCAAGGAAATTCAATGCAGTGCTGTTCTGGAGGGTGAAAATTTTGAATTGGATTAAACCTTAACCTAAATAACCAAATACAGGAAACTAAATAACCAAATACTATAATTAGCAAAGTCTTCACAATCATTAAAATTTTTGATGGAGACTAAATATATTAAACAATCAAGTAAAAAAACAAATTACAAAATAGTATGTGCAAGTATAGGTAACTAGAGGCTGGAATGAGGGGAAGAATAAGAAGTTTTTAATGGATAGAGTTATTTGGTTGTGGTAATGAAAAAGTTCTAGAAATGGACAGTAGTGGTATCCACCCAATTTTGTGAATGCACTTAATGTCACAGAATGATACACTTAAGATGGTTAAAATAGTATAATTTATAAAAAATGGTAAATTTTACCACAGTAGTAAAGAAAGTAGTTGGAAGACTGCAGCAAGTTCTCAGTAAAGTAAAAGTACAGTACTCATGTTAATTCATAGTGGTTTCTTAGTTTATGACTGTCTCAATTATCATGGGCACTGTTACCGGGTTATTTACTGAAATTTTCAACACAAAATATGTTTAGTTTTTTAAAAACAAGATGTATGGGATGATGCATTCTATACATTCATGTATATTATATATTATTTTAACTATATCATATAAGCATATATTATATAAACATACATATATATACTACATGCATGTTGCTTTTTTATAGTTTTCTGTGATTAATATATATTAACCCTACAAAAAATGAAATACCATATAGACCACATGGAGCTTTCATTGTTTACAAAAAGTTTCTTACCTATCATAGTACAGCACATTCAACTGTCAACAAAGAAATATGTTTCAGGAGTACTGCTTGGCCCTTAAACCAATAGAATTAGTACATTTCTATAGTGGAAAGACTGCAGTGTTTTCATCATAGTAAATGGACTAGAGTGGAGCAAGAGTGGACATGGAGATCTTGGTTATGATGCTGTCAGAGTCACCCAGAGCATCAGGATATGGCTGACCATGATGGAGAAATAGCCTGTGGAGCTCACATTCCAAAAGCAGGCCTCTTGAAGCACTCAGTTATGACTGGGCATGGAGGGCAAGGGTGCGAACTATCTATGATGTATCCTGGTCTTGACCCTCACTCGTTAAGACAGGGAACAAGTAGGAGTTTGTTTGAAAACGGGGCAAAGTGACAAATTCTGCCTGACCCTACTGAGTTGGGTGCCTGTACATTTGGAAAACCAGGAAATAGGAAATTCAGAAAACATTAAGAGTCAGCAGCACATGGAGGGTAACTAAAGCTATGAGTGGACAAGATTTCCCAGGAAAAGTGTGTAAAGAAGACGGTTTTCATCCTTGCTGAGGATAAAGGGACAAGAGTCTGGTGAAGCCTATGAACTTTATTCCCATGAATATCTTTGAAGATATTTGTTCAGAGGATGCATAAAATCATAATGTAGTTGAAGATTAGGATAAAGAAAGAGTTCCTGAGCCAGGGATTTAACTCAGTGGTTCCAACGCCTGCCTCACAAACACAAGAAAACCAAGTTTGATCCCTGGTACAAAAAAAAAAAAAAAAAAAAAAAAAAAAAAAAAAAAAAAAAAAAAAAAAAAAAAAAAAAAAGAGTTCCTTCTCAGATGAGAGAGGCTTGACTACGTTTAGGCATATGAGTAGCCAGGAAGTGATTAGGGAAATAGAAGGAGGAGGAATGCTTTATGCAAAGACCAAGGCTATAGAGATTGACAAAGAGAAAGACTCCTTAACCAAAGCTTGGGTCTTAGGCAAAAGGATGGACAATCTTTTACATAAGAAACCAGGAGCAAAGATTAGAATATAGATGAGTAGATATGTTGCATAGCTATAAGTTAGAGACTTTCTTGTCAGAGGAAGAGTGAAGTCATCTAATGAGAGGGGGCAGAGGCCAGAGGTCTGTGAAATGGCCACTGTGGAAAATTAGGTAAAGGAGACATCATAGGATCTCTATGCTGCAAAAACTCCACTGAATATGGAGACCAGGCATTTATACTGTCATTTTCAAGGATTTTTTTTTTCTGCAGCAAATCTTGGGATCCTTGGTGTAAATAAGAAGGCCATTCCTTTCCTTGAGAGCTGTAGATTTACCATAAATTCCACATAAAGGAGAACAGGGAGAATAGGAAATTGAAGAATCTAATAAGAATTGATCATAGAAGGACGAATCAGTTGTTAAACTGTACAGATATAAAAAGAGACCATAAGGGAATGATGAAAAGAGAATGGAAATATCTGGGAATTAAAAGTACCAAGTCTGTAGTCAACAAGTGCTCAGAAGTTCATTTTTAACTGGATTTTATTTTAATTGTTAACAAACTCAAGTGTCTTAATGCAACTACACAATAGATTAGTCATGAATATTTAATCAGGGCACTAAAGATGAGGGAAGCCATTTGAAATCAAGTTACCTCAACCTAATAGCAAAAACAATTTATAATAATTCATTTGTCTTTCCGATACAACACAAGAATTGGCCTGCAAAATATTTTCTATTCTCAGACTTGAGGCTGATATTACTTGCACATGTAAAGGTTATGGACTGGGCATTAGAAAATTTACAAATACCCTTATATGTGTAATGGTATTATAATGATGTAGAGTAATATCCCTTGTTTTAGAAGATATCTGCTAAAGTGTATGGAGATGAACTGCAGCTTATCTACAACTGATTTTTGATGGTTTGGGGGAAATGTGTAACAAAGAAAATATGACAAAATGTTAATCGTTGCTCTGAGTCATGATTCTAAACAGGATAAGGGAGGTAATTTTCTTTCATAAGGGATATTCGGCAGTGTTTGAAGACCTTTCTGACCATCTCAAAGTGGGGAGGTGTGTGGATTTGAGTGTGGGTGCAGGTATGCATGTGCACTACTGGAATCCATTGAGTAGAAGCCAGGAATGCTACTAACCCGTCTATATTCCACAAGACTGCCCCCAACAAAAAATAATTACCTATCTCAAAATGCTGTAGGGCTTAGGCTGAGAATCTTTGACCTGAGCTGGAGATGTACTGATGATCATGGTGTTAGTGCTAAACTTTCAACTGTTCAAAATATTTTTAAAATGTTATAACAGAATTTGGATTGAGGCTTAAATATGAGAGGAGAAAAACACCAGTATTCCAGCTAGTCAACAATAAATTACTGTTAGTGCTGATCAAAAGTTTTGACTCTGACTGGGATACACTTGAAAACCCTAGGTGGATAGCTGAAAACTATACTTCATTTTCCTAGAGTCAGTAAATCAAGACAGCATGTTGTCATTATTCAGTACTTGAGTTTTGTGCAAAATATTTTCAGGAAGAGGAAAGGAAGCAAAAGTGAGGAAATTGGACATTTGTAGATCATTTGCTATGACCCAGGCAGTGTACTGAGCACTCTTTACACACAACCTTGACTGGTTTAGAATCAGCTGTTTTAGATTTAAGGTTTAGTATGTCACCTGGTAACCAATTTTATACATTCATTTAATCACTAATCTCTCCATTCAGCAAACCTTTGTTAAACACCTACTCCGTTCTGAACTATACAGATACAGAAAGAAATAAGACGTGATGCTCAGTCTCAGGAAGTCTGTGGCCTATAAAGGTGAGATGGAGAATTTAATGGTGAGCAACGTGCATGACCCTTTCTAGAGGAATGTGACAGATGATTCTCCTTGGGAGAGTGAAGGAGGGCAATCAACCTAGGGAAGAATTCTGAGACCTGCGGTAGGTAGTTAGGAGGAAATCAGTTCGAAGGAATGCTGGGATAAGGGTGGGGTCAGTGAGAGCTGAGGAGCATGGGGGTGAATGCAGGATCTGGAGCTTGAGATGGGGACGCAGGGCCTTCCGCACAGAAGGAGGAGCAGCGCTTGAAAGACCCGGAGGTAAGCAAAGGAACGCAATGTCTCAGTGCTCCTCTGCTTGAGCGTGCACCAGAGTACCCCAGCGGCTTCTTAAAGAATAGTGAGCACTCCCCAGATCTGATTCACTGGGTGAGATGTGATCCGAGAATATGCATTTCTAGCAACTTCCCAGGTGAGGCACACACTCCTAATCTAGGGACCATACTTTGGAAACTATTGCCCCAGGGAAAACACAGGTAGTTTGAGTAGGGTGGAAACTGAAGCCATAATCAAGAGTTAGACCAGCAATGAGCTAAGGAATCTAAAATAAATGATGGAACCACTAGGGAATTATTAAGGTGTTTAATCGCTTGAGCTCTTTACTCTTAGCCCATATTTCTTTAGTGTAACATGGGAGACTAATAACTATCAAACTGTATCTTAACATTCTTTTGAGAATAGAGCCAAGCAACATTATGCATACGAATTATAAAACGTTATATAAATGGAATTATTAACGTTAATACATTTGCTGCCAAAAAGGATTTCATATTTTAGATAACAAAACTGAGGTCGGGCAGGCATAGATGGTACCGGCTAATGCAACGTAGGCCTCACTCCTGCCCTCTCGTCTGTGTACCACTCTACTCCCTCTTTCCCTCCAGTCAAGAGGGAAGATTTTTCAGTATCATAAAAACCCTCCTCTGCCATTTGGCTTTCTCAGTCATACAGCCCGCTGAGTGAGGTAGTTGGTGAGGCTCATGGAACCCAAGAGTAGAACTTCAAGGGCTCATTCTTAGAAACCTCTTTGAAGGAAAGTAACAGTTTGGGGAATTGGTATCTTTTTAGTTTTCCTAATATGAATGGGAAGAAATCAAGCTGATCTTTTGCATATCTTTGCATATCACTTCAGTTTAGATTTGCTTTTATTTTCACGTTCTCATTTAATTCTCACAGACAGTGCTATTTTTTTCACTTGATAAATGAAAGGTTTAATGGTTTGCTCAGAATGATACAACCAACTAGTCTTTGGATTCTGAATCTTTTATTTTTAAATTAATTTTGTTGGTACATTTTAGCTATACAAGATAATGACATTCATCATTGGAAATTTGTATCTTTACATAATCCATCTTGGCTCTTATTTTTTTTCCCTATTGCCCTGCCCTCCCTATCTACAAAGACTTTGTTTCCATTTTTTCATTTTCTCATGTTAATTTCATTCCCTTATTTCCTTTCCCCTACCCATCTCACTTCCCCTTCCCCTTTGCCCCTTTTCTTCCTATTTCACCTTATCTATAAAAGAATCATAACCCAGCAATGTATGTGCACCCATGCACCCACAGCAGCACAGTTTGTAATAGCTAAAGCTTGGAAACAGCCCAACTGCCCATCAGCTGGAGACTGGATTTTAAAAAATGTCTTTTTAAAAAAATAAAATGGAGTACTACTCAGCCACAAAGAATGAGAAATTAGAGATGTTTATAGCTAAATGGATGCACATTGAGGCAATAATCTTAAGTGAAATAAATAGGACACACGTGTAAATACTGAATAATTTCTCTGGTGTGAGAAACTGAAAGTGTAAATAGAGACTAAAAAGTATAAGATAATGGATTCTGAATTTTATACACAGGAATCTACCAAAATATTTATGTGAAATAAATGTGACAACTCAACAACTATTTTCATTGAACATGGCAGGCGTATGTATAGTGTGTGTTTGTGCGGGTGTGCACACAAACACGCACACACATATAGACACTTTCTATGCTTTTATTTTACCATTTTTCTGACAATATTACTTGGTTATTTCACTTCTACTTTTATTGTTTGTTTTGATTTGTTTAGCTAACTACAATCTAGTCAGAGAAAGTCATTAGAAATTTAGTCATTAGAAAGTAGTTTTGGTTGAAATAATCCTTGAAATATTAGGATTTAAAGTAATGAGAATTTGTGATTTGAGAGAATGAAACAGAATCAGTAAAAAGAGTGATCATTTTGTCAGAATGTTTTTTTTTTAATTTCTTTTTGAAGCTTGGGGTTAAACTCAGAGCTTTACACATGTTAAGAGCATACTTTACCACTGAACTACACATCTAGCCCCATGGTTTCTTTTTTTAACTAAGAAAACACAGAGTCTGGTTCTCCTTGAAATGTTTGCTACAAATAATATACATAAGAGTTATTTAAAAGTAGCTAAGACTGCTAAAAAAAAAAAGTAAATATAGAGGCTTGATTGACTCCCTCTAGAGACTTAATAACACAGTTCAATAAACTATAAAGGCCTCAAGGTTGGGTAGGGGTCAGAGTTTAAATTCTAGAAGCCAGCAGGAGCAGCCACCACAGAGACTCATAACATTGACAGAGCACAGCAGGTGGGGGAGTAATAAGGAATTTTAAGTATTTTTCCTTCCCTTTCTGAATATCATGTCACATGCATAGATACCGTTGATGGTCATCCATTTCTTGTCATATAAAGATTGTACATGTAGATACTTACAAAATCCTGGGATTATCAGAAAATATGTATTTTTAAATTCAGAGTCTGTTTTGTTTTGTATTTTAATAATAACTGCCCTGCTTGAAACCATAAACTTTTGAGACTGGGACATAATTTGCATATCATCCAGGTGAAGACTGAGTTAGTTTGCCCATAGTTACCTAGACAGGTAGGACTCAAGTTTTCGGATTTTCTGCTTTGGTATTTTCAATATTATCTTGATCAAACAAAAGAGAGTCAAACAAGAATAAAAAGAAATACTCAATGGCATCAAGGAGATTTTATAATATGTTGCTATGTGAAGGAAGCATTTACCATATGTGTGAGATTCTGTTTGAGAAAAATAAAAAGCATATATATTAGGTACAAAAAAGCAAGAATTGCTTTTTCCTTCTTTGAGTTTTATGTGTTTTCCATGTTTTTAAAATGAGTACATATAACTTTGATAATCAGAAAGAAAGTAATGCTGCAAGCAGGGGTTTAAAAGTATCTTAAGAAGGTTCAACAGACTAATTTCAGGAATACAAAGACAAGAGTCCTTGGAATATTTTTCTCCATTTTCCCAAGGGGTGGAATGCAAGAGGATTCTATGGATGCAAGTGCACTACTGTATTTACCAGCACTGAGTTACAGGACGGTGAGAGCAGATGGATAAATTGACACCACACAGCCACAGCATGGGCTACAAAATAATCATCCGGTGAAAGTGGCTGCAAAGACCACTACCCCCTATGCTGGGTAAAATATATTCCCCTCTTTTTTCCAATTTGTCTGAAGTTTTAAATACTGAACCAAAAAACCCTGTGTTTTCTTCTTTATAGGTACTCAGACCTGGCACAGAGCAGGAAAAAGAAAGAAAAGTAGTAAGTGGATAGATGGATGGACGGATGGACGGACAGATGGATGAATGGATGGATGGATGGATGGATGGACCATCTTCATTTACAGAGAACCTTCTATTTCCTTATCAGGTCCCACATTACATACTGAACTATTATTTGGCATTGTTGCTAATTTTTATATTACCATGAACCCCAAAAGGAGGCACTGTCATTCCTATTTCAGAGTTGGCTGAGAGAGGTTGAGTTACCGACAAGAGCAAAATTATGGAATCCAGACCTGGTTGACTCCAAGGTCATGTCCCTTTTCATGTCACTGCCTCCTTCTCTATTCTCTGGGTAGCCTAAGCCTAGCTTACTGGGCCCAGTCAAGTGTCGCAGGGGAAAGGAGAACACTGGATTATGAGTCTGTGGTGGATGCATCCTCAAAATGAATCCCAGGCATAGACAGCTGTCGAAACGATCGCCAAATGGCCCCTGGCTGAATCACTCTCATCTTGCTCTTCACCAGCAAAACAGATATTCTTTGTTTGTCTTGTTTCATTTTTATTTGTAGACTCTATAATGTAAAGAAATAGAAAAATTACCTAATTAAATTAGATACGATGCAACTCAGAACAAAGTGTTTTGGAGGCAGGTTTACCTAGAAATAGGTAGAGGATGAACAGCAGGGCGAGTTTCTGAGATGTGAACTGAAATGGCAGGGCCTGACTGTCAAACTTTCTTTCCTTTTCATTCAGTGCCCTCTCTCACACGTGCCTGTCTTTCCTCTGTGAACTGACTGATGTCAGCCCCACAGAGGACCTCACACGACTTCCTCAGGGCTCTTTTAAGAGAACCAACCCTAATGTGGTTTCTGTCAACTTCTAGGCTCCTGTGTAAGTACACAACCCAACTTCGACGCCAGAAAGTTTGTGGTAGGGGTGGGGGCGTTGCAGTTGGAGGGGAGGGAGAAGCAAGTTGAAGGAGTTTCAAATGGGAGACTTTGGTGCAAGAAAGGACGCGTCATTCTCTATTCCTCCACTGTTAAAAGCAGCCCACACTGACCAAATAGTGCCCTCTGCCCTCTATGTGTGCCCTGCTCGCTGCTCTTGGCTTTGTGCTACAGTGAAGGATGTTATAACCATTCATTACCCTCTTTCTTGAAAGAAGATCTTTAAACTGTGGCTCACTAAACCACATCAGAAAAACTCTTCCCAGGTGACTCAGAAGTTATCTTCTTCTCTTGAACTCTTGCTTTTCCTCCTCACATGCTACTACAGTTTAAGCCAAGGGCCTCAGTGCATGCTTAGCAAACACTACCTTGAGCTATATTCCCAGCCCTTTTTCCTTTCAGGGGAAGCTGTATTTTCACTGGTAATTTTATTTCGTGAGTACTGGGAATTATGCAATTGATTTGCCTTTCTTTGTGTTTGCTGTAAGGAAGACCACAGCAAAATTTGGGTCACATTTCTAATACAATGTGCTGAGACTTATGGCATAATTTGGAACACAAGTCTTACCTATTTTCCACATGACTCCTTCCACCCCTTTTCTGTTCCATTAAGTCTCTTCATTTAACTGATTTTTTAAAAACTCTTGCATTGCTTTCATCTTTGCAAGCTATTTTATTCTGCAACAAGTAGGAACAACTCTGTTTTTCAAACCACATTTTTTCAGGTATGCCCACAAAGAAAAGCTCCCCTCCATTTTATTTGAGAATTACCTGGGCTATCACAGGATCAGGATACTCAACAAATATGCTTGCACTATGTGATCTCGCCCAGCCTGACTGCTAGCCTGGAATTGAGGTAGATGCTGGGTCCAAGCTGATTCTCTGGAATTTGAAATCAGAGCTAACAAAGGCCATGATCTGCTAGGCTGGGTAATTGGTGTAAATATCAAGGCATGAATTCTCAACTCTAGCCACAGAATTACTGGGACACTTAAAAATGATTCATTTCTCTTTAGAAGTGACTTAAAGATACATGTACTATATGTGACTCATTAATTCTGCTCCCAGACATATAGCTAAGCAGGTATACTGATTAGATTTATTTACTCTAAAAAGTGCATGATTGTAGAATATGAAACCTAACCCTTAAATTTTCCCACGTCTCATTGAAAATTGTTACCTAAGAAGCATGTGAAACCGAGGTACTCTCTATACGCTTAAGTACCAACCATCTCCATGTGTACAAAGAGAATTTTGGCATTTTTAATTGACACATATTAACAAATTACGGAGTTCAGTGATAATTCAATATAGTATATAATGATCAAATCAATTAACATTTCCAGGTCCTTGAATATTTCTCATTTCTTTGTTTTGAGAAACTTTGGATTCTTCTAGTTCTTTAAAAAAAATGTCATACACTATAGTCACCCTACCACGTTGTAGAACACTATAATGTATCCTCCCTCTGATTGTATATTTGTACCCATTATCTGACCTCCTCCTATCTCCCCTATCCTTCCTAGTCTCTTGTGACCACTATTCTACTCTCTACTTCTTTGCCATCAACTTTTACCTTCCACTTTTGAGTAAGAACATTTGCTACTTGACTTGTAACTAGGTTATTTCCCTTCACATAGCACCCTCCAGTTCCATGTACATTGCAAAAAAGGTAGTATTTCACTTTCTGTTATGGCTAAATAATATCTTATCATGTGTATGTGCCACATTTTCTTTATCCATTATCACTGATGGACACATACCAGTTGATTTTCACATCTTGATTGTTGTGCTACAATAAATATAAGGGTCCCAGCATCTCTGTTGCTATGCTGATTTCATGTCCTTTGGATATATACCCAATAGTGGAATTTCTGATCATATGGTAATTCTGTTCCTAGATTTTTGAAGAACCTCCATATTGTCTTCCATAATAATGTACTAATTTATATTCCCACCAACACTACATAAACATTTCCATTTCTCTTCATCTTTGACAACATTTGTTACTTTTTGTCTTTTTGATTGTAGCCATTCTGACTGGGGTGAGATGATATTTTTTCGTAGTTTTCATTTTGCATTTCCCTGATGACTAGGGATATTGAGCATTTCCACATACTTGTTGCCCATTTGTCTATGGAAAGATAAAATTTTAAGTGAGTCAAAGGAACTCTCACTCCATTGAACTTTATTTCTGATTGTTTTACTAAGTTTCATTGTTAAAATGGATTTATTTATTTAACATACATTTGTTGAACACATCCTATGTTTAAGGCCCTCTGGTGAGTGGTATGGGATGTGTGGGGGAGGGAAGAAGGGTAGAAGCCTTGTGAACCTACTTCTGGGGAAACAGGCAGTGAGGAATTCAGCAAAGGGAGCAGTGGTCACAGTCTCAGGATGTAAGAAAAGAAGGAGAGCACCAGAAGCTTGCTCCAAGCAGCCATAAAATGTTGTGCTTGTTTTACATACAGTTATCTGTTATTCCTTCCATTTGCAGAAATAATCAAGGGTTGGCTAAAGTGGCATTCAAATTGTGCCCATAATACAGCCAGCCCCTAGAACTACTCATTTGTATCTAGATAAAACCTATCAGATAGTCTCCCATTTGAATTCCTTGCTTAGCACCAATTTTCTCAGTTGGCCTTTCTTGCCCTTCTTTTCATTGTCTATCTGCCTTTGAAAATAACAAAGAAATGGAGTGGGAAATTGAAAATTACTCCTTTGGAAAAACCTGCCTCCCTAAATGTGAGTTTTCAATGCATTTAGAAATATTCTATAGAATTTTTGAATGCACCTTTTGAATATCCCCACAAGCCAATATAACTGAAATAGTTCCAGGTTGGAGAGAAAACAGTAACAGTAGTAAACAATTTTGATTGAGTATTTATATGCAGACCAGTATGCTAAGAGCTTAGATGTAATGTCTTACTTAATACTCAGAACAGCCTCTGAATAAGTCTGTCTTCTCTTTATTACAGAAGAGCGAACTGAGGCTTGGAGAGGTAATAAAATGTGCCCAAGGTCATACAGGTTATTAGTGGTAAAGGTTAGGAAGCCAAGTCTGTCCGCTAGTAGGTGAAAATTTTCTTTTTTATAGTTACTGACCATTAGCCCTTCAAATAGTGCCTGCCATTGGCAAATGCTTAATAGACATTTGTTGAATGTCTGAATAAATGAATTACTACCTGGTTTGAGAAATAAATCTTCTAGTAGGTGTACAGAGTCACATTACTGATGGAAAAAGCCCATGCATCATGGATTCTGGGCTCTTAACTCCACCAATCACAGAGATGTACTTTTTCAGAAACGAGGCCTGGCACAGAAATGGTATCTCAAGATCCAGAAGAGCTAGGCTCTAATATTATTTTTCTAGTTGTCACACAAGTGTGACCTTAATCGCATCATATGTTTGTATTATTCCATATGTGTAATACATAATGATTACATTCCTCATGGGGAGTTGGCACGTGTACCTGACACATCTTAATCTGTTTTCATCCCCTTCCCCTTCCTTCTGCCTTCCCTTCCTCCCTCTTAACCTCCCTTCCTCCACCTCTTGCTCCTTTCCCATTTGGGAAAGATCTTTATCCCTATTTCCTATCATCTAGCTTTTATTTTGCTCTTTAATGCCAATCATTGTTACAAGAAGAGGGTCCTCAAACGACCTCTGTGTTTTCTCCCGACTTTAATAGACATTCATGCACAAGAGTTTTACACTAGGCTTATCTTCTGGATATGCCACTGGAAGGACAAACTCCAAATGGTATCTACAGCTGTCAGAAGAAAATCCTTTTCATTCTGAATATGGCACCTCCTCCTTCATCTCCTCAAACCTCCTGCTGAATGCCACACTTTTTTTAAACTTTTTATTCTCTCCAACTTCTCATTTTAAAGGAAGATTTTACACATAAAAATAAGTTAGAAAAGTTAAAAAAAGTGGCACAAAAGTTGCTTGATAGATTTCACTACCCATTTTCCTCAAATGTTAACCTTTTTCCATGACACAGTGCAGGATCAAAATCAGAAAGCTCACACTGATAAAATATCATTGTATGGTTTACAATCTTCAAGTCATCTATTGTCTTACCTACACCTTTTTTTCTGGTCCCACATGTAGTCCTGGTTCGCCTGTTGCATTTAGTTGCCATGTTTGGTTGTCTCCTTACTCTGCAAACATTAGCAACCTGTCTTCATCTTTCTTGCCCTGGCATATTTTGAAGAGTACAGTTCAGGAATTTTTTTCAGAACATCCCTCAATTTGGGTTTTCCTGATGTCAACTGAGTTCAGGTTATGTCCTTTAGTAATAATACCACAGAGGTATCTTATCTAGTGTCTTATCTGAGTAAATCTTATCAGGAGCTACATGATGTCAATTTGTCTTATTACTTAGGATGCTAACTTTGATTACTCTATGCTTTTTATTCTATGTGATTTACGTTCTAGGTGCTTTATCTGAAAAATAGGATAATAGCACAGCCTTATAAAGGTTGTTTTGAGGATTAAATGAAAGAAGTGGCAATTAAATCACTTAGCACAACTCCTATGATATAATAGGACTTAAATATTATCTTCACTGTGATCCTTTTTCCTTCTAAAAGCCTATCAAGTAATTAGGAAATGCCTGAGTAAAAATAGGGACTGCTGAGGGTGCTAGACTGGAAGCACAGCAGAGGCCTGTTTTGTCTTTTTATTTGCTGCTGCAGCTGTGCCCCTAAAGTCAGAAGGATTCCAGCAGGCCTAGAAGGATCACAGTCCTCAATGCTTCTCTGTAAGGTCAGCAAATGTAACTGAAGTGTCATTTGAATGTTGGGCTATTGTACACTCAGTGGCAGGGGACATGTCTATTGAGCCCTGAATCTGGCCTACAAGATGTCAGGCAACCTTTTCAAGGCCATGAGATTTTAATAGTCTTTGAAATGAAGTTATTAGATACTATGCTTTTCCTGAGTAAAACATACAATTAATGTGTAAATCTGGTTTTTACAAATGACATCTGCATACCGTGTCTACTTAACTAACTGCAGAGTGATTGGCATGTAGGCATTCTGTAATGTTTTTCTAATAGTCTGTGAACAGGCAGTCCAGTGAATAATTTATTGGGCTAACACATCCTGGTGGTGCTTTGTTGTTTGTTTGTTTGTTTTCTTTTTGAAGAGCACTCTCTATTGGAAGTCATGGCCTTGCTTAGTCAATTAACCTCCTCCCATCCAGAGCTCCTCTCCTGAGGAATAAGCCAGCATAATCCAAAGCAGCATTTGGGTGTGCAGAGGACTGAATCATTCTTGCTGGGGGCCTTTGATCTCTCCAAATGTAATCTTCCCCAAGTCAAAAGTGGAGCCTAATATCTGAGTTGATTACATTGGGTGTGACGCTCAAATGCCTACTCACTACGCTTTTCTATAAATGGGTAAAGCTTCAGTGGTGGAGGGGAATGAGAGATATCAGATCTCTTCCCGCAAGACTCCAGATTCACTTCCTAAAGACCAGAAGTGGGCCCAAGTGAAAATGACAGCAGGAGTTGTTGAATCTGAAGGTGGCACTCTGTTTTCCCTTTCTCTTTTCATCTCTTTGGTGCTATTTCTCATGTCCCTTCTTAGCTGAGTGCTATTTTGATATTTAACCGAAGCTGGAACAGGGTGGTTTAGGGTAAGCAATGAACAATAAGGGTTAGATTTGGAGGTCTATATTGAAGTTACTGGTGACAGGACTTGAAAGATTAATGAGGGAGTATCAGTGAGATAAATCAATGATGACTATAGGTTTTTGGCTTGAGCAATTAGGCCCTGTTCCATTTACTGAGGTGGGGTAGAGAGAGGGGCAGCAAAATTGGGAGGGGGCAAGTTCAAGGGCTTGGTTGTAGGTATGTTATATTAGAGATGTTTACCACACAGCTAAGGAAACATGCAAAATAAGTAATTTTTAAATGCAGATTGGAATTTAGAGGGCATCAGGAAAAGAACATGGGATTTATGGTATATTTGGAGTTATAATCTTCTAAGACCTTAACAAAGTTAACTTTTCTGAGTAACAATTTACATATTTGTTAATTGTAAATCACATTACTCATACTTCAGTTTTCTATTGCTATGTTACACACCACACCAAAATGTAGTGGTTTACTATAATTTATTACATTTTAATTACTCTGTAGGTTGAATTCAGCTGGAGTTCTTCAGCTGCTTTTGCTTGTAGTGCTTAGAAGACTCAACAACATTCAGCTGGGAGTTTGATTGTGGCTGAAATGTCCAAAATAGTGTCTCATTCTCCAAAGTCTCCAAAGTCCGTGTGGCCTCTCCTCACCAACTAAGTCTTGAGATGACAAATGTAGTGTTCAAACATTTATTCAGCTTCTGCTCATATCATGTTTTGTTATTGTCCCACTGACCAAGACAAATCATATGTGCAGACCCAGAATTATTGTGTGTTCAGGGTGGGGCTACATAATGGTGTGAACACTGACAGTTGTGATTAGCTGGAAACCACTGGAAGAGTCTAATAGCTCTGACTTGGCTAGGTTTTGGTAATGATTCGACAAGGTATAATGAAAATTATCTGACATAGTAGATACTCAATAAATCTCGGCTATTATTATTAAGACATATGACTTTCAAAATCAACCCCTAGGACCCACAGGTATTATTCCTATTTTAGTTATAAGTGTACAGAGGAAGAAAATTAACCTGCTTTCTTGTTTCTTCATTATATTCTCCAGCAAAAATAGAGCTACTGTCCCTTTCTTTTACACTTAATTTTACTACATGAAAGGTGTGATTACATAAAACCTAGCAAAGCAGTAATCTAACCTAATATGCTGCTATTTCTTAAAACAGGATCAAACCCAGGGCTCCATGAATGCAAGGCAAGCATTCTATCACTTAACTCCAGCCCATATTTTCTGATTTTTGAAAAGTAGAAGCTTCCTTATGTTTGCACTAAAAATGACTTTAAAAATCCAACTTTTAGAAATATTTACATATATATTATTCTAGTCATTATTTTACATGTAAAAGTTGTTTGCTGATATTAAAAACTTAAACTCATGTCAATCACACATTTCTAAGTATGATTCTGCGAAAATTTCTTTTCTATTTGATTTTTTCTATATCAGTCCCATCAAGGCTATTATAACTACGGTGGACCCTTGACTTACGAACTTGATTGGTTCCTGAGGGCTGGTTGTTAACAAAGTCAATATGGCTAAGATCTGAATGTTTACCTGGGTACATGCTATAGATAACAAGGGCAGATGAATCTTCCATTAACCTAATTAACCCAGGTTGTTCACATGTCAGGCCAGTTGCAACTTGCGGGTCCACTGTATTTTAGTAACAAAGAAACAATTCACTCATGCTTTAGGCATAGTTCTGTGCCATAAAACCAAAATAGACCAGTGGACTCTTTAGTAGAGCCATACAGATGTATAGGTGTATGTATATGTTGATCCCATTTGGGCACCAGAATCTTGCAGAGTCACACACAGTCCCAATATCAAGTTGTGCATTTTTCCCAAAATGAAATGATATTGATAAATTTTTTTAAAATTATTGTCATACAGAAATGCACCAAACATATTAGTCATGGCAATATCAGTTATGTTGCAGTAACAACCAATGCTGAACTTCAGCGATTTCATAAGGTTTATTTCTCAGTATGCATTGGCTGGAGAGTGTTGGTCATCAGACTCAGGGGCCAGGCCAGCAGAGGCTCTATCTCCACTCATGCTTTTGTGGTCACACGGGGAAGGAGTTGGAAAAATGCAAATTTTGAAATGATGTTTAAATCTTCTGGCCAGAAGTAACATCTCACTTTTTACATATTTCACTGACCAAAGCAAGTCCCCTGGCTTTTCAGAAATATTACATAATCAGCATAAGAGAGTGATCATATCATTGCTGCTTTGTAAGCATTGAGTATTGTTTTTGTTTGTTTGTTTGTTACCCGGGATTGAACTTGGAATCTTGTGCTTGAGAGGCAGGCAGTGAAACCACTGAGCTAAATCCCTGGTCCAAGTATTGTTTTTTTATTAAAATATTTGAAGATTGTTTTGATTTCTGGTGAGGTTGATTCCTAAGTGCTATGGCAATCACTGGGGCTATTCTCACATAGTCTAATTTATCTCTTTGAGGATATAAAGGGTTTGGACTTCTTCCTCCCCGTATTTTTAATAAAAAATAATAATGATTACAAAGCATCAGTGATATGGTCACTTCTTACACTGATTATGTAATATTTCTACTTGCTGTCTTGCTATCTTGCTGTCTTGATGCCTTCTGCCTGCCATGAGCCATTTCTTCTCTGCTGTGCTACCCTGCCTTGGAGCCAGCCAACTATGAACTGAAACCTCTATAAACTGTGAGCTCCAATAAACGTTTCCTCTTTTATCTTTGTGTGTTGGGTATTTTGTCTCAGCAATGAGAACAGTAACTAAGACAAAATGCTAAACATGTAACATTAAATGAAAGTTGTAAGGTTATGATAGAATTTTCAGTATTCACTAATTCAAAACCACTAATAGTTGTTTCTGCCTGGTAGAAATAAGGTTTTTCTGTCTTTCCATCTTGCACATTTTCTAAAATAAATATGTGGGATATTTAAGGAAAATTTTAACTGAACTTTACAACTATGCATTTTATAGTTTTATTGAAATATAATCTTCATATTTGACATTCAACCACTTAAAATATAGAAATATAGACTTGTATGAATTTCAGCAAATTTATTGTAGCAACTATTTCTACAATAAAAACTTAGAATCCTTTTGACATCCAAAAATTTCCCTCGTTACTTTTTTAGTCCATTATTGTTCCTACTCTGAGCCCTTCAATCAGTTTTATTTGGCTGTAGAGTTTAACTTTTGTTAGAGATTCCATAAGAATGGAGATACATAGTATGTATTCTTTTATATGTCTTCTTAAACTCAGTATGATGTTTCTGAGATTCATTCATGCTGTCACATGTACCAGCTTTTTCCTTTTTATTACCAAGTAGCATTCAATTGTATGGAAATACCATATTGTATTGGTTCATTTATCAGTTGATGGGCATCTGGGTTGTTTCCATAATGATACTATGACCATTCACATATAAGTATTTTAGGGAAAATGTGTTGAGAGCCTGTGGATAGATATGTATAATTTGATTTTTCTGAGTCATATGGAAACTCTAAGTTTATTTTTAATTTTTTAAATTAAGTTTATTGGTACATTTTAGATATACAATAGGATGATATTCATCATTGGGAATTTGTACCATTACATAAAATATCTTACTTATTTTTCCCCATTCCCCTGCTCTTTCTTAAACCCCTCCACTCCTCCCTATTTACAAAGACTTTCTTTCCATTTTTTTTCCTTTTCTCATATTTATTCTTTTCACTTCTTTCCTATCCCCTGTCTCTCCTACTTCCCCTTCCCCTTTGCACCATCTCCTCCTATTTCACATTATCTATTATATATTTTGATCCTTATTTACACTTTCAGTTTCTTAGACTAGAGAAACTATTCAGTATTTATAGATGTGTGTCCTGTTTATTTCACTTAAGGGTATGGTCTCAATGTGCATCCATTTAGCTTCGCCCATCAACTGGAGACTAAATAAAGTAGAAGTGTTGTTTTTTATAAAATGGAGTACTACTCAGCTATAAAGAATGATAAACTAGATGAATGTAAGTTTATTTTTTGAAAAAACTAACAGCTCTCATTTCCAAAGTGATGAATCATTTTGTATCCTTGCTGTTCATGTAAGAGGGTTCTAGTTGCCCCACATTCTTGCCAATGTTTGGTAGTGTTGGTCTTTTTAATTTCAGGTATTTTAGTGGAAGAAAACTGTACTTGGAGTTGGACTATTCTCTCACAGGCGTTCAGCTGACAGCATTGGCTATAAGCTCTAGTCACATGGTAGCTGAGAGTTGAGGTCTTGAGTTTCCTTGATTGTAGGCCTCCTACATTCTAATCAAAAGTAAGGCAAGTCTTCATCAGCTACCAAAAAGCTCAATTTCCAGGTTACTATAGACTTGTACCAAGTTAAGTTTATTACAGTAACACATCATATGTAATTCAACCCACACATAATTAACTAAAATATATGTGTGTGCTTCTTGAAAATGGTGTGTTGGGGTGGGGCCTGGGAGTAGAATTATGCTTTTTTGTTTTTTGGGGTTTTTTTGGCACCAGGGATTGAATTCAGGTCCTTGCGCTTGCGAGGCAGGAGTGGAACCACTGAGCTAAATCCCTGGCTAGAATTACTGTTGTAAAGTTTCCCTTTCTTGCATGCTAGTTAATCAAAGGGCTATTGTGCCACATGACTATTTTTTCTCTTCTCTTTGACCTGACAAGAAAATGTTCAGGCTGAGTTTAAAACTATTTCTTGATAACAACAAGGATAGGCAGCAACTGCTCCAGTAACTAGGGCATACTTTGTTGTAGGCTGTGCCAGGGAAATGAGATCCTTCTATGTATGAACAAGAAAGAAAAAAAATCCCAAGAAACTCTGTAGTGTAATGTTCAGTATGTGGGGGAATGGGCTGTGCTCTTGTTAAGAAACTTGTACCAGAATAAAAATTGTCTGGGTTTGAATTCAGGTCTTCAGTTTATTAGCAGTATGACCCCAGATGAGTCATTTAAGGTCTCTGTCTTCTTTATCTGTAAAATGAGTAAAATAATATCAATTTGCCTTGCATGGTAACCTTGGATTCAGACAGCACCATGGAATCCTATTAGAGGAGCATTTGCATTAAATTGTACACAGTACATTTGTACTTTTCAAATCATCTGCTTCCTGTGATTGCCAAGCAACCCAGCAAGAGAGGACAGAGTAGTTATTATGTCCATTAAACAGGTGACTAAAATGGGTCAGAGACTGTAGAATCTCATAGTGAATCTGTTGCACAAGAAAGATTTCCATCTCCCTGGGTAATATACTATTGTTTTGTGTTAAAATTCTTTAGTGTTATGTCATATGTTGCACTGTAATTCTCACTATGTAACCTCTATGGCTGTTTCCTGTCCTGCCAAGGCAGAATTGAGTTATTGTAAGAGGTTTTCAAATTCTAAAATATTTAGAGTCTGGTTCTTCAAGAAATTTTTGCTAACCCATTACTTAGGTACTTTTTTCATATATTGACTCATCGATCCTCCTAATGATGGCAGTTGTAGAGTCCCTTCTTTATTCTAAAGAAAACCAGAAAAGGTAGACAGACTACATCAAAGTCAAACTGAGTACGTGGAAGAGCTCACATATGAACCCAGGAGGTCTGGACCCAGAGCCCATGCTCTTCATCCCTTTAATGACTGGCTTCTCCCACTTCTGTTGGGTTACATTTGATTCAATCAACAAACATTCATTAAGCAACTATAAGTGGCCAGGCACCACTCTAGGGGTTGGCAGTAATGCAGGCCAAGTTCTTATGGAGCTCACATTCCAATGGTGGAATAAAACAATTAATAGGTAACCAAAAAATGAGAGTGATTGTTTCAAAGAATGGTGATGACTATGAAAATGAACAAGCCACAATTTCCGGGTGCCTTGCCCCTTCCCTGTAATTCTGGCTGTGGAGCAGAGATTCAAGGATCACTTGAACTGGTGAGCCCAAGTGTCTGAGTGACACAGGAAAACCCTGTATTGGAAATGTAAAATATTTTTTTAAAAAAAGTCAGGGATCAAGGGCAGGGAAGTGGGAGTAGAAAGAAGTTGGCAGGCATCGGATGCACGTTTTGACTGTGACCTCCCCGAGGGAGATCACTTAGGCTTCTTAACTGCTTTGTCTCCCCAGTGGCTGGGACAGAATATGTCTTCAAAAACCACCTGAGTCTATGTTATCAATCTGTCCTCCACCTGCCTGCCAACTGTATTTTTTCTGCCCCTTGATCCACCTCTGCATCTGAAGGTTCAGATGATTTCTTCTTCTACACCAAGTTATGTCTATCTAACAACTGTGATCTCTGACTTAAACATCCCACAGTGTTAGTTCAAAGTGCGGTACAGAGAGATACCTTAAAAAGGATTCCCAAATAACATTTTAGATTCAGCTTCTGGCCTGACATCTTTAAAAAATAGACACTTACAGGTGAAATATTTGCTTTAAAGTGCATGTGGTCCATGATTTTCACTCCCCTCTAAAATAGCAAGAGGGAGCCACAGTTGTTTGCAATAGCAGATAATACACCAGTCCTCTGTGCTTCCCTGTGAAAGACCAGTGGCCCCTCCACACTGCTGCTCTGTTCACCTTGCCACATTCCTGGGGTTTGGACTCTGACTTTAGAATGTAGGATGTAGGAAGGTGGGAATGACCTAACTCTCCAGAAGTGCTACACAGAGAGGTGGCTGATTGGAATTTGGTTACAGCTGGACACCATAAACACAACTCCCCAGGGATGGTCTGGGTCGAAATTCCACTGCATGCCAAACTAGCCCTTTTCAAATGAGAGTAAGCCAGAGCTGCCGAGATGTAGAATGGAAGGAATGATCAAATAGGTAGCAAGGACACAAAAAACATGAGCATTTCAGGTCCTGGCCTCTAGCTTGACCTTGTGCAACTTCTGCAATTGTCTTAATCAGGCTGACTTCATGACACTTGTATTATGCAGCAGCTGTGGATGTCACCTGGCTTTCCACAGCTGGAAGCTTGGGTCTGGCCAATGCTGCCAACTGTTACCCTGCTGATGCCCATAGCTGCCTGTGTGGTTTCTCTTTGGCTGTCATCTCCTCTGGTGCCTTCTTTTGTTCATTCCCTTTCCCCACTCTGTTAATTTATCAGTACTAAATTTCATACTTTTGAAGCTGTTCTGTTACTTGACAATTTTTGTTCTGGATATGAAACTTTTTCTAGGAAAGTTGGGTGCAGATCCTGGAGAATGAAAAAAAAAAGTGCCATTTGTATATTTGTATATTCATTTTCTAAGGCTGTCATGAAGATTACCACAAATTGGGTGATTTAAAAGAACAGTACTGGTGTCTAGATGTCTGAAATCAAACTTTCAGGAGAATTTTTCCCCCTCTACAGAACCCTTTTTTGCCTCTTTCAGCTTCTTGTGGCCGCCAGCCATTGTTGGGACTCTTCAGCCTATGGCTGCATCACTCCCACCTTTGCCTCCACTGACACATCGTCTTCTTATATCGTCTTGTATATATCTGTGTCTCTGTGTTCAAATCTCCCTTTTCTTTCTCTTATTAGAAGCACCAGTCATTGGATTTGGGACCCACTTTAATCCTGCATGATCACACTCACAAATATCAAGATGTAGGATTTGGGCATGTCTTTTTTAGGGACACACTGAATCCACTGTAATGTGCTTAGTTTTATTTAGCAGTGTGAGGACACATTTGTACAACATCATATGAACACACAGGCTGCACTTCAAAAGCCCATCTGTAATAAGGCAGGCAGTGGATTGGGTGAGACAGGCTTAGGGAATGTAGGAGAGCTACAGCTGTCATGGTGATAGTTCAGCCCAAGTTCAGGAGAAGCAGCTGCTTGGTTGATAGCCCAGCCTCTCTGAAAAAGTAACGAGGCTATAATGGTGACTGTCCCTGCTACCCAGGAGTCTCCTGGTGGGGTGGCAGAGGTGATCACAGCCTATTGGGATTTAAGGATTTGGGAATTTCATCAGTGTTTTCTGGGTCCTCCTCAATCTTTGCCCTGTGAGGGCAGGGCCTTCCACCACTCCTCCGAAAGACAGCAACAGTGGTCCCGAGGGGTGATGCACTGAAGGACATAGTAGCTAGCAGGAGTTCAGCTGAAAATTTATTCAGGCAGTCAGAGAGGTAGCCAGGAAATTGTGGGACTAGTTATTCAGGGCCACCCTCAGCACACTGAGGGCTAGGAGTGTGACAGCTGTCAGTGACACCAGAGCCCCAGTGGCTGCCAGAGGGAAAAGCATCTTCAGGCTCAGGGCTCATTTTTATCACCTCCACTCTGCAAACACTTTTACCTGTACCTTGTTGCCTTCACGATACTCTCATTTTTCAGTATGGTAGTTTCCATTTTCAAGAAACAACAGCTAATTCAGAAAGAGTATAAGATGCTGAACGGCAGGAAGAGATTTAAGACCCCAGGTGAACGACAATGAAGATTTTTTTCCCTTTGCCTCTAAACTTTCTTCATGCATCTCCCTAACCAGTGAAGAATATATTGTCTCTCCTGAGGTTAAATGTATCCCTTATTGCTTTATTATAGAGTCTGATGATTATAATATGGTACTCCTTTATGGGATTTATCATTTCAATTTGTTAAAACAGAAGAAAATATCTTGTTAAGCTGATATGCCTCTAATACAACACATTAGGTGACAAGTAATAATTGACTCAAGATATTAGAGGCCAAACAAAACTTTATTGAAGATTTTAGTGGAGATGCTCAGTGAATTAAAGTAATAGTTGAAACAGCCAGTTATTTAAGAAAAATGACAAATTGAAGAAAGACCAGCTTTTGAGGCTTGTAGAGCTTATTTAAAGCTGCACACGTAAGATTACTCAATGTTAAATGTCAACGTCTCTATCTCTTCTCTTTAAAGTTTCCAATCTATCACTACAGATTGTCCAACATGCATAAATTCTTGGCCTCTAGAACAATTACAGAGTCAAATAGTGAAGTATGGACCTCACTGGGCTACTCAGACTCATTTGCCCACAGGTGGGGTAGGATGGTGGAAACTCTTTCTATGAAGAGAACCACAAGTATAGGCAGATAAAGTAACTGCAACCGTTCTTTGGCTTCTGCTGCACAGGCATGTCTCACACAAATATATAATGGAGAAGGACAGAATAACTTATAACTGAATATGTAAAATTATAAAAATTCAATGTGTACATAATTAAAATAGGGTCCCAAATGTCTTCTTGGGGTTTCAAGCTTTAATAATGATAAACTTATGATGGAAGATACATTTTATAAAGATCATTTGTCATTTGCATATTTAATTATTTTAATTTCTCCTCCCCTAAATATGAGGTGTGACTGAAAAATACTATAAATTTTAAATTTTAAAAATTTGTTATAGTCTGCCACCTGCCTTACAAGTGCAAGGTCCCGAGTTTGATCCCTGGTACCAAAAAAAAAAAAATTCTTATAGTAAAAGACCTATTGTTAATCCCCCTCAAAATAATCCCCCTTTCAATAGACCCTCCTTTGAATATTTGAGTGATTTTTCAGGACATTTTGGATCACAACCATAACATATGGTCAGTGCTTCGACAAATGAAGTTGGAAGGGATGGAACTTGTCAGCTGGGAGCTTTCCTAGTTTCATATGACGTTTCTAGGTAGCTCACTTTTCTGTGCTTTTTGATCCCTTCTTTCATGCAGTGCTTCTTTTAATGTGGGCTGTTGCTTTTTGACATAATGCCAGGGGCCTATTTTTTTTTCTATTTTTTTTTCTTTTTATTGAGTTTATTGGTCCATTCCAGGGGCCTTTCTAATAGTAGATTAATAAGAACAGAATTCTGAAGTCCTTTGCAAAGTTCTAAGTCCTGTTTTATGGGAAATTATTCACATTTTGGCAAATTCTCCATTATCATCCAACTCCCTTGAATAAGGTACCTTGAAGATCCTCTCCCAGGAATACTGTCTGGTTCCAGTTGGTCTGTGCCATCCAGGTTGTATAAGCAGCTCCATTGGCATGTAGCCCTTCCCTTCCTTATAGATCTAGCACTTCCTCAGTAAGGCCACACTTAGCTTATCCCCTAGTTACTGGTCCTCATATCAAGAAGTGAAGTAAGAACAAGTCCAAATGTGGAAAAGAATTGTCTTATAAGGTAACTGCCTTAGTTGTGGTTTTTCCATAGTATTCAAGCAAGGGGGAGAATTACCAAGCCCAAGTGGATCAAGACTCTTGGGACCTTGACCTAGATACCTCTATCTAGATGCCCACCCTTCCCCCATCAGATGCCACTGCCCACCAGGGAGCCCACTGCACTAGAGCCCAGACACAGGAATCAAGCAACAGGCTCCAGTCCCTCAATTCTCCATAGCACAGCATGACAGATTTTACACCCAAAGGGCCAATTTGATTGAAGAAGAGATGATCACACAGAAAGACAGTGTCACTTTCGAACTGACTGTGGACTCCTATGTCCTCTGGGAGCTGGTGCAGTGGGCTTCCCAGTGGGCCATGGCATTAGCTCGAGGCAGGGTGGCATGTAAAATGGAAGCACCCAGGTAAAAGTGATACCTTTCTACACAGAGTTGGTGAGAGACCACCTGCGACCTTGAGGCAGATCATGAGGTTATTTATCTGGGCTCACTTTATTTTTCTGTGGTAGTTGATTACAGCTATAAACTTCCCTCTTTGGAATCTTGTCATTGTGTTCCATGGGTTTGTGTATGTTGTACTGGAAGTATGGCTTTATTGTAGGAGTTTAGTTTCTTCTGTGACCCATTGATTATTAAGAATATATGGTTTGATTTCCATACATTTGTATATTTTCTTTAGTTTCTTTTTCATTGATTTTGAGTTAATTAAACTATCATCTAATCATATATTATCACATGTATATGTGATAATTTTGATTTCTTTCATTTACTTTAGCAAGGTTCATGGGCTTGTATGTGATCTAATTTAGAGAAAGTTACATGTGTGGCTAAGAATAATATGTATATCGTTGTTTGGTGGAACACTCTATATCTATTAAATCCATTTGTTGAAAGGTGTGGGTCAACTCTAACATTTTTTTCCTCTGTCTATTTGTGATAGTGGGATATTGAGTTTCCACTCTATAATTGTGTTGACATTTATCTGCTCTTTTATGCCTAATAGTGTTTGTTTTATGAAGTTGGGTACACTGTTGTTTGGTGGATATATATTTATAATTCTTATCTCTTCCTATTGGATTGTTCTCTTGATCAGTAGGTAGTGAATTTCTGTGCCTCTTCTGATCAGTTTTGGCTTGAAATTCACTTTGTCTGAAAATTCAATAGCTACTCTTTCTTGTTTTTATAGTCCTATTGCATAGAATATTGTCTTCCATCCTTCGATTAGTCTATGAGTTTCTTTCTAATTACATGTGTTTCTTGTATGCAGCATACTGTTGGGTTTTGTTTTTGATGCAACTTGCTAATCTATGTGTTCTCATGGGAAATTGAGTCCATTCACATTGAGAGTTATTAATAAAAGATATTTACTTATTCCTGTCATTGCTTTATATTCCCATTTCTTATTCTTTTTCTCCTTTCTGGGTAACTGCTCAGCCTCAATGATATATTCATTCCATCAGGATTTTGGCATCATTGGCTTTGTTGAATCTTTCTAGAATTCTTGAAAAATTTTTGGAGTGTTGATTTAATGGTAATGAATTTCTTAATGTTCCCTTTGTTATGGAAAAGCTGTTTTTTATAATTAATTTTGTTGGTACAATTGAAATATACATAACAATCATATTCATCAAAGGAAATTTGGATCTATACATGGACTATCTTGATTCCTCTTTTTCTTTAAATCCCCTCCCTCCCTTCAACCCTCCTCCCCTTCATATTTACAGAAGCTTTGTTTCTATTTTTCCTTCTTTTCTTGTTTTTTTCTTTTCCTTTCTTGTTCCTCCTTTCCCTGCACTGTTTTCCTCTCCTTTTGAACAGTTCCTTCCTATTTCACATTATCTATTATGCATTTTGGTCCTCATTTACCCTTTCAACTTTTCACACCAGAGAGACAATGTAATACTTACATATGTGTGTCTAATTTATTTTGCTTAAGAGCATAGTCTCAAGTTAGCTATAAATGTCTCGAGTTTATTGTTCTTTGTGGCTGAGTAGTACTCCATTGCATAAAGAGCCCACATCTTTTATGGGAGGTTGTTTCCAAGATTTAACCTTTAAAAACTTTGTATCTATAAACATGGGTGCACATATAACACTGTGATGTGATGCTTTTGATTCTTTCAGGAAGACACTCATCCGGGGACTAGTTGGATCAAATGGGACATCTAACCCTAAACTTTTGAGGAATCTCCACACTGATTTTCACATTGGTCACACCAATCTTCACTCCCAGCAACAGTGGTGCAGGGTTCCTTTTTTTCCAGAGCTCCATCAGCATTTGTTGTTGGCTGATTTCTTGATCTTTGCTATTCTTTCTGGGGTGAGATGAAATCTCAGTGTTGTTCTAATTTGCATCTCTTGGATGAGACTGGTGATGTTGAACATTTTTTCATATATTTATTTGCCATTTGTACTTCTTCATCTGAAAAGTGTCTATTCATTTCAGATGCCCATTGTTGGACTGGGTATTTAAATTTGAAGGATATGATTTTTAACAATTCTTTGTATGGTCTAGATATTAGTCCTTTATCTGAAGGACTACTGGCTAAAATTTTTTCCCACTCTGGGTTGTCTCTTCAATACAATGAGATCCCAGATGTTGATTCTTTGCACTATTTCCTGTACAGACTGGGTTTTGTTCTTCAAATATTTGCCTACCCCATATGTCCTCAAGAGTTTTTCTTTTTCTCTCTTTCAGTAGATTAAATGTTTCTATTTTAATATTCAGACCTTTGATCCATTTTGATTTAAGTTTAGTGCACGGTGAGTGATATGGTTCTAGTTTTAGTCTTCAGCATGTAGAAAACCAGTGTTTCCAGAACCACTTAATAAAGAGGCTATCTTTCCTCCAACAAGGGTGTTTGGCCCCTTTGTCAAAGATAGGGTAGCTAAGTGTGTTAGGTGTTGTTTTGTTTCTTCTAGTGTATTACATCGATCCCAGGTCTGTGGTTTTGCCAGTACCATGCTGTTTTTATCACAGTTGCTCTGTAGCATAATTTAAGTCACAGGTCATATCCTCTGCCTTGCCTTTGTTGCCCAGAATTATTTTTTGTATTCTAAGTCTGTTCTGGTTCCAAATGAATTTTAGAATTCTTTTTTCTAATTCTATGAGATATGCTATTGATATTTTGATAGGGATTGCATTAAATCTGTATAACAATTTGGGGAATATGACCATTTTCACTATAGTGGTACTTCCTACACAAGAGCAATGATGTCTTTCCTTTTTCTGATATCCACTTTGATCCCTTTTTCAGAGTACTGTAATTTTCAGTCTATATGTCTTTCATTAGGACCTCTGTCCTTTGTTAAATTGATTCCTAAGTATTTTTTTCTGGGCTAAAGTGAAAGGTGTTGTTTACCTAATTTCTTTCCCAGTGAGTTTGTTATTTATGTACAGCAATGCTATTATTTTTTGAGTGTTGACTTCACATCCAGCTATGCTACTGGATTTGGCTATTTAATCCAGAAGTTTTTGGTGGAATTTTTGGGATCTTTTATGTAGAGAATTATGTCATCTGCAAATAATAATAATTTAACATCTTTCTTTTCTATCTTTATTTCTTTCACTTCTCTAATTGCTCTAGCAAATGTTTCCAGAACTATGCTGAATAAGAGTAGTGGTAGTGGACATCCTTGTTTTGCTCATGATTTTAGAATGAAAGCTTTCAATTTTTGACCATTTAGTATGTGTGAAGGCTGTTGGTTTATCATAGATGGCTTTATCAGATTGAGGTAAACATCATCTATTCCAATTTTCTGTAGTGTTTTTGTCATGAATAGGTGTTGTCCATTGTCAAATGCTTTTTCTTTGTCTATTGAGATGATCATATGATTTTTGTCTTTGGCTCTGTTGATATGGTGTATTACATTTGTTGATTTGTGTGTGTTAAATCATCCTGCACCCCTGAGATGAATCCTACTTGGTCATGGTGTATAATCTTATTGATGATTTGTCACATTCTATTTGCCTGTATCTTATTTAGTATGTGTGCCTCTATGTTCATTAGGGAAATTGGCCAGTAGTTTCCTTTTTTAGTTGGGTCCTCGTTTGGTTTTGGTATCAGGGTAATACTTGTTTCCAGGAATGATTTTGGAAGTATTGCTTCCCTTTCTACTTCAATAAAGAGTTTGAAGAGAATTAGCAGTAGATCTTTAAAAAATTTTTATAGAATTCAGCAGTGAAGCTATGAGGCCCTGGACTGTTTTTAGTAGGTAAGTTTTTAATTACATTTTCAGTATTATTGACTGATATTGGTTTGTTTAGCACTTTTATATCTTCCTGATTCAGCTTTGGTAATTCTTATGTATATAGGAATCTTCCATCTCTTCTATGTTTTCCATCTTATTAGAGTACAGGATCTCAAAGCAGGTATTGATGATCTTCTGGATTTCCCAGGATCTGTTGTGATTTCATCCTTTTTATTCCTAATTGCATGAATTTGAGTTTTTTATTTTCTTTTCTTTTTTGATAAAGTTGGCTAAGGATTTATCAATTTTATTTAATCTTTCAAAGAACCAGCTCTTCAATTCATTGATTCTTTGTATTATTTTCATAGTCTCAATTGCATTAATTTCTGCTCTGAGTTTTAAAATTTCCCCCCTCATGTGAGCTTTGGGCTTTTGATTATTTTTTTCTAGAATTTTGAAGTTCAACATTAGATTGTTCATTTGAACTCACTCTGTTTTCCTTGTGTGAGAATTTACTGCTATAAACTTTCTTCATATTACTGCTTTCATTGTCTCTCATAAGTTCTGGTATGTTGTATTGACATTATTATTTAATTGTAGAAACGAATTTCTTCTTTAATTTAATATATGACCTATTGGTTGTTTGGGAGGATATTATTTAATTTCCATATATTTATGTAGTCTTACTGGCCTCAGGTGGTTCTGAGAGTGGAATTTGGCTGGTCCAGGTCTCTGCTTCTCAACATAAATTCTCTCAATCTGCTGACCAACAGCCAGAAGTCTACTGTGACTGGACAGTCCTTCCCTTCTTTCTCTCAAGGCAGTAAAATGACTTAGCTATTTTCCCTGGTGGAAACATTCAAGGAATATTATCTCATGTTTTTATGTCTGTCTCTGCCTGTATAAGTCTCTCCACCCAGATCCAGTTTCTGTTTCTCAGTGAGCAGCAAAGTTGTTTTTGCTGATCCCTGCTGCAGTGGGTACACAGTGGATCCACAGAATCAGGTGTTCTGCATCAGTAATCTATGTTTTCCATATCAATAGATCATATTTTCTTCCTCTCCTGTCAGTCCCTTCATGATTCTCATGTGCCCTCTACACTGTTTTTGTTGTTGTTGTTTGTTTGTTTGGGGGTTTTTTGTTCTTTGTTTTTGTTTTTGTTTTGGTCTCTGAGCTGTCAATTTGCACACTCTGGGTACTTTGTCTTGGAGAAGCTGTGCCACTGGCATTCACTGCTCCACCATTTTTAATCTCCCCCTGAAAAAAGCCTTGTTGTGCCATCAATTTTGAAAGAGGGGTTTTCAGAATATATTAGTTTGCATTGGCAGTTGTTTTCTTTTAGGACATGAATGACTTCACTCTAAGCTCTCCTTACCTTTGAGATTTGTGTGGAGAAGTCTGCTGGTTTGGGGGGTATTTTGTTGTTGTTGTTGTTGTTTTTGTTTTGTTTTGTTTTTGTACTGGGTATCAAACTCAGGCCCTTGTACTTGCGGGGCAGGCAATGAAACCACTGAGCTAAATCCCCGACCATCTGCTGTTATTTTGATAGGTTTACCTTTATAAGAAATTTTTTACTTTAAAAAAAACAGATATGGGGCCAGGGATTTAGCTTAGCGGTTTGGTGGCCTGCCTTGCAAGCACAAGAACCCGAATTCAATACCCGGTACCAAAAAAAAAAAAAAAAAAAAAAAAAAAAAAAAAAAAAAAAAAAAAAAAAAAAAAAAAAAAAAAAATCAAAAACCAAAACCAAAAAACCAAAAATAAAACAAAACAAAAAAAAACCAGTTATGATGATTCTGTCATTGCTTTGGTTTATGGTATTTAGACTATGATATATCACTGAAAAGTTCTTTATTGATCATGGCTATCTGCGGTTCTGTGTGCTTTGCTTGTATATATGTCAAAATTTTCCCCATATCTGGAAATTTTCCTGCTATTATTTATGTAAACAACTTTTTAATGTAATCAGTGCTGTCTTCTGAGTTCTGATTTTTTAATAACTCCAGTTAATCTTAGTCTTCTTTGCATCACCTAGAAGTTTTTGGAATCATTTTCTATGTTCTCTGGTTGTTCTTAAGGTAGTTCTAAATGTAGGGTCACCTGCCTCAGCTCTGTCTTCTAGTTCGGACATTGTGGTCATTTTTGCTGACCATATTCCAATAGAAATTTTTTATCTTCTGCACTTCTGATTGGTATCTTTTCATGCATTCTAATTCTTTGCTAAATTGGTCATTCGTATTTTGTATTATATTGTCTTGTTCAGCTATTTTTTACTAGTGTCTTCTGTAAGCTTATTGATCATTTTCTTTACTAAATCCATTGCCTATTTACTTATGTCATCTTTAAGGTTGCTCAGTGACTTATTGATCTGTATCTCTATTTCTTCTTTTTATTTTATATAATTTAGCTGGTTTTTTTAATTTCCTCCCCAAGGATACCCCATGAATCAGCTTTAGGGAAGCTGGGAAACTTTGGACATATTTTGTTGCCTTGTCTTCTCACATTCTGTGTGTGTGTGTGTGTGTGTGTGTGTGTGTGTGTGTGTGTGCGTGTGCACAGGCATGGGTGTGCATGCATGTGTGATCTCAGGCTGAGGTATGTGGGTTGATTATAGTGGTGAGACTTATTGCAGGTATGAAAATTTCTTTAGCTAGTGTCTGATTTTCAGTGATGCTCTCTGGTCATTGCTAACCATGGGCCTTTGCCTCTATCCCAAGATAGAGCCACCTCTGTTAATTGGGGAGGGGAGGGTACAGTGTATTTGGCGCAGCACCCAGTTGTCTGGAAATGAACGACAGTATTGTTGATGACACAAAAACAAACCAAATGTGAGCATGTAGTAAAAATGAATTAATAGCAACTACTAAGCTACCCTGGTATAACAACAAAATCAGCAAAACTAATAGGGTCAAACTGGATATTGATATACCACAAAAGAACAATGAAAGCTACCACTGTATCACCTTTAACTATAGAGAAGAGATTTGTATTTATAACTTAATAGAAAGAAAACTAAAAGATTGGCATACCTTAAATATCTATAAAACCAACTATGTCACCATAATAGAAATTAATAATAATAATAATGATAGTATTGAGTTAACTAAAATATAAAGATTAATAAAGCTTAATAGTAATACTAGTAAAGGTGGAGAGGTTGAGGAATGGGAGAATGAAAGAAATAAAATTTGAAAAATAAAGAAAAAGAAGATAAGAAGAGATAAAATTGCAATAAAGGATCCTATTAAGAAATAAAAGTAAATTAATATAATTAGATAAATGTAACAGGAAGGGAAAACAAAAAATGAGAGAATAGGGCCTGGGATTTAGCTCAATGGTTTTGGTGCCTGTCTCGCAAGTGCAAGGACTGGAGTTCAATCCCCAGTACCAAAACAAACAAACAAACAAAAAACAAGAGAGAGAGAATTCAATAAATACTTCAACCCTCCCCGAAAAGATGAAGAAGAATTTTTTTTAAAAAAAAGAGCAACAAGTAAAAAACTTCTCCATGTTTTGAATGAGATTTTTTTCCAGAATCTGCAATGTTGGAAAATTCTGGACATAGGGGAGGTTTAGTGAGTCACCGCTAAGTTCTGTTTTGTTTTCATACTCACTTTTTTGTGTCTGAATCCTGAATTCTACTCTACCATTTTCCTCTGGGTGTGATTGGCCAATAGTTTTCACACTGGGGTTGTAACTACTGCAGTAACTTCCAGTTTTGGTGTTCCTTTATGCACACCAAATCAGAGAATCATTCACCTAACTGTATAGCCTGTGGATTTATGCGATGACCTCCTGCTCCAGAGGCCCCTCCATCTATATGCAACTGTTGTGCCAACTGTCCAAACCAAAGTGCATTCCTACTCAATTTGGCAGATGGAGAAAGAAAATAGACCACTGATGACTTTCTGGATGTAGGCAATGTGCTGGGGATGTTCAAGCTGCGACTACTGGACTTAGTGCCAACAATTTCAGATCCAACCCCTCTGAAAGCAACACACAATTTGTGTGACTTGTCATCATGAAGGATGGAGCTTTGTGTCCTTCCTAAACTGAACTTAAACTTTTCATTGCGCTCTCCATGAGTGTCTCTTGTGGACCTTCCCCACCAAGCCACTCTGGTAGGATGACACCAGAAACTGAATTATAGTTGTTCTGTAGCTATTATGTAGCTAAGTCTTAAACTACCCCTTTTAAAACAATAAGAACAGAGTCTACACTTGATCTTAGCCAAAAGGCCAGGAGGCAATTAAACTACCCTTTTTAAAATGTCTCCTAATTAAACCCTCTCAACGCACTAGATTTCTTTTCTGACTCTAGATTGCCATACAGAATAATTCACTTGCAGAGTAATATCCCATGCTGTTTTTTGCAGCTTCCAATATCCTTTTCTTGGGGCTGGTGCTGCTGATCCAGTCTGTTGTTTTTCCTTGGAGCTGCCAACCTTCCTGGGGCTTACCTTGTGTCAGCAGAGACAGGTTCCCCTCCCCAAGAGCTGGAGCCAGCTTTCTAGACTGCTTCACCCTATGCTTTTCTCTGCATTCTTCTCTATTTCTTCAGCTGTTCTATCATTTCTAGTTTTCCTTTCAGCTCCCTTCCAAATCTTATAAATCTACTTTTTTCTTTTCTTCACTAAGTTGTTTTCCAGGTGCCTCAGTTCCAGGTCCTGGAGGGTCTGTATTTTTCTCTATTTTTTCCTTTTGGAATGCAATTGTGCCATTATACCTTGGGATTTTGCTTCAAGTTTCAGAAGAAACTGAAGTTTGATAAATGTTGGAATTATTGAGACTTTTTAATTGTATTATAGTACTTAGGAAAGTTACATTATGTTACTCAGAATTATAAATTTTCTGTCTTAATTTGGATATTAAGTGTGATTTAAGGAAGTGTGTTTGTATGTGAAGTTGACAAGCAGTAGATTATGACTGTTAATTGTGATAGGTCAACCACGTAGAATTAAGAAACAGCTAGCAGATTAATAATGCATTGTCCTAAGTGTATCTGAGTGGGTCATAGACATATGGTCTTGGATATTGTATAGTGAGTCTCACCTGTTCCTCCCTGACACTATTTACCTGCTCTGCTTCCCAACCACCATAAACTAAGGAGCTTGGCTCTCCCATATTCTTTCAACATGAGTTTTCTGCTTTGGTGCTTACTGACTATGTATTACAGAATCATCTGAAAATATGAGTCAAAGTAAACATTTCTCCCTTTAAAATAATGGTGTTCGGTATTGTGTAACATTGATGGGAAAGCTAAAATTTGTACCTGAGAATGTGGCCAGTGGGGCTATTGCTATGACTACCTGATTGAATGTTTCAGAAACCTTTAGAAGTAATCTTCAGGAAGTTTGGAAGCACACAGAAATATAAGCTAGAGAAGCCTTAGCATGCTGTAAACAATGCCTGATGGGCAAGTAGAGCCCAGAAGATCAGAATGGTGATAGGAATGTATATTGTAAAGTGCTCAAGAGATTTCATATGAGAATGAGAACTGTATTAGAAAATAGACTAGAAGACTTGAATATTTTACTTTTACAAAAAATTTGTCTATGTTTTGTCCATGACCTAAGACTTTGTGTAAAACCATATTTGAAGTTGTGGACTAATTGATCTGGTAGAGGAAATTTCAAAGCAGCCCAACATTCATGCTATGGCATAAATATTTCTGGTTGCTTTTACTGGGAATTATAGTGAGACTTGGAAGCAAATAGAAGATCAAAAAATGCAAAAATTTAGCAGTTTCATCAGAAAGAAAGTGCATATAAAGTTAGGACTAATGAGAGATGGTTGCTGAAAAGATTAGCATTAAAAAACAGCAAAGCACTTTGAATAAGGAAAAAGGAAAGATGCTTTGAGGGCATCTAAGGAAATGGCAAGGCCCCACCTATCACAAGCTAAAGACCATAAAGAGTTGGGGACCAGGGATTTAGTTCAGTGGTGCCACTGCCTGCTTCTCAAGTGCAAGAACTCAAGTTTGGTCCACAGTACAAAAAAAAAAAAAAAGTATACTCCTTCATAAGATTTCTTTAAGAGAATCTTAGGGCTCCCTGCTTCTTATGGACAGCCTAGAGAAGTGTCCCTGAATTCAGCCATCTAGGCACTAAGAGACCACTCCAGCCATGATCCAAGGAGGCCAGGCTTTTGTTTGAGCTGTTGGCAGAACTTGGTGTCATCCATGTGGTACTAGTGTTTAAGTAATGCTATATGAAAGAGAATGATAAAAAAAAATCAATGAATCAAAGAGTTGGTTTTTTGAAAGAATAAATAAAATCATAAACCCTTAGCTAACCTTATCAAAAAAAAAGGAAAGAAAAAACACATTCATGCAATTAGGAATGAAAATAGTGAAGTCACGAGAGATCCACCAGAAATCCAGAAGATCATCAATACCTACTTTGAGAACCTGTACTCTAATAAAATGGAGAACACAGAACATAGATTTATAGATATGAATTAGCAAAGTTGAAAAAAAAAGATATAAAAATTCTAAACACCCCAATTGCAATCAGTGAAGTTGAAAATATAATTAAAAATGTACCAACAAAGAAAAGCCCAGGTCCTGATGGCTTGACTGCTGAATTCTATAAGACATTTAGAGAAGAACTATTGCCACTACTCTTTAAACTTTTCAATAAAATTGAAAGGGAAGCAACACTTCCAAATTCATTCCTGGAAGCAAATATCACTTTGATTCTAAAACCAGGGAAAAACCCAACCAAAAAAGAGAACTACAGGCCAATCTCCTTAATGAATATAGATGCAAAAATCCTCAATAAGATACTGGCAAACAGAATGCAGAGGGTCATCAAGAAGATTATACATCCTGACCAAGTTGGATTTATCCCAGGGATGCAAGGATGGTTCAACATACATAAATCAATAAATGTAATACACTATATTAACAGACAAGGACAAAAACCATATGAACATTTCAATAAATGCAGAAAAAGAATTTGACAAAATTCAACACCCACTTATCATAAAAATCTTGCAAAAAAATGGAATAGATGGTCTTTATCTCAACTTGGTAAAGGTTATCTATGAAAAACCAATAGTCAACATCATACTAAATGGTCTAAAACTGACAACCTTCATGCTAAAATCAGGAACAAGACAAAGATGTCCACTATCACCACTCCTGTTAATATAGTTCTAGAAACATTATCCACAGCAATTAGACAAGAGAAGGAAATAAAAGCAATAAAGATAAGAAAGGAAGAAGTGAAACTGTCATTATTTGCTGATATGATACTCTACATAGAAGACCCAAAGAACTCTGCCAAGTCTTCTAGACTGGATTGACAGATTCACTAGAGTAGCTGGATACAAGGTAAATACTCAAAAGTCAATAGCCTACTTGTAAACAAGTAACAGACTCACTGAAAGTAAAATTAGGGAAACAATCACTTTCACAATACCACCCCCCCCCGCAAAGAAATATCTAGGAAGCAATCTAACAAAAGAAGCAAAATACCTCTACTTTGAGAACTACAACATTCTGAAAAAAGAGACTGAAGAGCATATAAGAAAATGGAAAGACATCCCTTGTTCCTGGGTAGGAAGAATCAATATAGTAAAAATGGCCATATTTCCAAAACTGCTATGTAGATTCAGCACAATGCCTATTGAAATACCAACAGCATATTTCATAGAACTAGAGAAAAAAAAATCCAAAAATTCATTTGCAACCAGAAGAGACCTAGAATAGCTAAAGCAATTCTAGGCAACAGAGACATGGCAGAGGGTATCACAGTCCCCAACTTGAAACTATACTACAAAGCCACTGTGATAAAAACAGCACGGTACTGGCAAAGAAACAGACCTGAGGATCAGTGGAACAGATTAGAAGTTGCAAAAACAACTTCATCTTTAACAAAGGAAATGAAAACCCTTACTAGAGGCAAGAAAGCCTCATTAATAAATGGTGTTGGAAAAACTGGATTTCAACTTGTCAAAGATTAAATCTAGAGCCATATTTTTCATCATGCATTAAACTAAAATCCAAGTGGATTAAAGATATAAATATTAAAACAGAAACTTTCTGGAAAATAAGGTAGAACTCTTGAAGACATCAACATAGGAAATGACTTTATGAACAAATCCTCAGTAGCGTGAGAACTAGCACAAAAAATCCATAATTGGGATCTCATCTTTTTAAAAAGCTTCTGCACTGCCAGAGAAATCACAAGCAGAACTAAGAGGCAGCCCACAATGTGGGAAAAAATTTTTACCAGCTGTTCCTCAGACAAAGGTCTACTGTCTAGAATAAAGAACTAAAAAAATATCAGACACCCCAAATATAAAGACCCAATGCAAACATGGTCATCTGAAATGAACAGACATTTCTCAGTCAAAGAAGTAAAAGCAGCAAATAATCATATGAAAAGATGTTCAACATTGCTGGTCATTTGAGAGATGCAGGCGAAAACAACACTGAGGTTTTATCTCACCCTAGAAAGAATGGCTGCTATCACAAAATCAACCATTAACAAATGTTCGGCAGGGTTGTGAGGAGATAGGAACCCTTCTTCATTGGTGGTGGGGGTGCAAACTGGTAAAACCACTGAGGAAATCAATATGGAGATACCTCAAACAACTAGGATTAGAAGTTCCATTTGACTCAGTTATTCCTTTGCTGGGTATCTTTCCAAAGGAATAAAAAGAATCATACTACAGCGATATATGCACACCCATGTTTATAGCAGCACAGTTTGTAATAGTTAAAATTTGGAAACAACCCAATTGCCCACTAACTGGAGACTGGATAAAAGAAGATGTGGTTTTTCTATAAAATGGAGTGCTACTCAGCCATAAAGAATGAGAAACTAGATACATTTAAAGCTAAGTGGATGCATATTGAGGACATACCCTTAAATGAAATTAATAAGTCACATAGGTGTAACTACCAAATAGTTTCTCTAGTGTGAAAATATAAAGGTGTAAACAAGGATCAAAATTTATAATTGATATTGTATAATAGGGAGAAAAGGTCTAAAAGAGTAGAGGAAGTGGGAGGGCTATGGGAAAGTTAAAACAGGAAAAGAAAAAAGGAAAAACATGGAAACACTGCCTTTGTAAACAAACAAGGATGGAGGAGTTGAAGGGAGGGCTGGGGGATGGGAAAAAGTAAGAACCAAGATAAGTCATGTAAAGCTAAAAGATCCCAATGATGAATGTAACTGTATTGTATATCTAAAATGTAGCAATAAATTTAATAAATATTAAAAAAAAGAAAGAGCTGTGGAGTCATAGTACTTTCCAATCAGATTTTGGAGGAATGTCACAGGAAATGTGCCCCTGAAGGGTAAGTGAATGGAGCCATAAGAATGAAGCCATAGGTGCAGCATACACCCCAGGAGGTAGATACACCAGAAATAAAACATCTGCTGAGGAACAATGCAGTTAGTGAGCAACACCTTCCCAAGAGAGAGGCCATGGTGCTGCAACTAGCATAGGAGTGGGGCTGCCAAGCCCTTTGAAACTCACATCTTACTACAGCTCGACCTGTGTGCTAGACATGGAGTTACAAATTTACTCTTTGCCCTATTGGTGTTTGGTCTTTTGTCTGACTTCTTTCTATCCCCATATTCCTCCCTTTTGGAATGAGAATGTTTGCCCTGTGCCATTGTATATTGGAAGTGTTTAACTTTCTTTCTGATTTCTATAGGGGCTCATAGTTAGGAATTTTCCTTGAGTCTCACAGGACACTTTGAACTTGAACTTTTCAACAATGCTGGAACTGTTAATACTTTTGTGACTCTTAGAGATGGACTAAATACATGTTGTATGATGAGATGGACATGAGATTTTTGGGGGTCAGTGTTAGAATGTTATAGTTTAGATATAACATTTCTCCCCATAAGTCTTCTATGGTCAAAGATGGGGCCTTTAGAAGTTGATTGGATCATGGGGTGCTATGCTTTTCATTAGACTGTGCCTTTGATGAGTTTATATGCTATTAGCAGGTGGGGCCTTGCTGTAAGGATGGGTTACTGGGGCTTAAACTGAAAGGATGCATTTTTGTTTCTAGATCTCCCCTTCTCTCTCTCTCTGTTTCCTTGTTGCTATGAGTTGAGCAGCTTTACTCCAGCAGGTCTTTCCACCATACCATTTCTGCCTTGGAGTCAGCCAACCATGGACTTAACTAACTGGAAATCATTATCCAAATAAACCTTCCTGTCTAATTTGTAGGTATCAGGTATTTTGTGATGGATTAATTAACTTGAGCAGGAATGCCCAGCTGATCTGAGTCAGCATGATTCTGGGCATAGAAAGCCTACTTTAGAATTGTTGCCAGAGAGCATACAAGAATAAGAGGGGAATATTGCTTGCTGCTGATTTTCCTGAGGAAACTGCTTTTCAGTTTTTCTTCAAAGGAGCTTTGGCTGATTTCTTCATTCAGGAGAGTTTCAGTCCTCATCTTCATCTTGGACACCATCTCCTGACATCCAGTGCAGATCTCTCAGCCTTCTGGTCCAAATGCTTCACCCCATTGGCATAGACTTTCTAGTTTTCTGGAAAGGCCCAGTGTGGATCCTTGACACAAACCTGTACAGGGCAGTACTGTGGGCCTTAAGCACTTGCCTAGATCCTTTGGGTCTCCAGCACAGGCAGACATTTTGCGCTCTTCTACATCTGACTCTAGTAAGCACTGACTAATACAGTACTCTTGTGTACATAAATTTTCTTTATGTTTTAAGAGAAAATTCTATTTAGAAAATGGAATAGATCCAAAGTGTCCTGAAGAAGTGAAGCAATGCCAGTTATAATGGAAGATTAATAGTCTAAAAGCCAGCATCACTTATGTCCAACGTATATTCCCTGTATAAATCCTTGCTCATGAAGTCCAGTCTACATTTTTTAAAGGAATTCTAATGTTTTGGTTTATTTTTTCTAAAAAATAGTAGAGGATCTACTTTATCCAAGAAATATTTCAAATTTCTTCTTTTTGTTTTTAGCCCTAAGTTTTTTCAGGGCTGGGGATTTAGCTCAGTGGTTCTGCCACCTGCCTCACAAGTGCAAGGACCCAAGTTTGATCCCTGGAACACCCCCCTCAAAACAAACAAACAAAAAACTTAAGTATTTTCAACCACAAACACCAACTTTCTGGCACCTGTCTTCCCCAACCACCATACCCAACTAAGCAAAAGTACCCTTAGTCCCAGAGGATGTTTTTCTATTTTTCTCAATATTTTTCACCCCTTTCCTTGATAGTTATTTATCAGTTACATCAATTTACCCTCTTTTCAACCCTACTGGTCTTTCCAGTTTTTAAATCACAAAAGCCTTGGAACATGTTTAGCAGAGATACCTACCTTTATTGGAAGAGAAGAGCAAAGGAAAACTTTTTACTAGAAAATGATAACACTTCCTAAGTGATATCCTGATGGGTGATTTCTGTTTATGTTAAGTTTAATGTATCTTGTAGGTATAATTATTATAACCCTATTTGGTATTATTTGGTTTGTCTTTTTGGTCCATAAGAGTTTTCATTTGTTCATAACAAAATGAGAAAAATAAGCCATTGCATTTATAAAAAATTATGTAAAAATTTTAAACAGTTTTTATTCTACTGCCTACGTCTTTGAAGAAGATGATTTTTAAATAAATCATGATAACACCAGTTAGATTTTTAGGTGTGCTTTTAGTTGCTAAAATTGAAATTTGACAAGCATGCGTGAGTCACTGATTAAAAGATATTTTTATTAGTTCATAAAATGGAAACTATTAGTCCAATGTCAAGAGATTTTAAAACAGAAAATGAAAGGGAAGGGAAGTTCTAGAACCTAGAATTTGGGGTTTCAATAAACTTTCACACTTACTCCAATGAGAGCGCTGAAGCTACTGTGAGTATTTTAGAAAATCTAAAGAGAACTTCCTTCTCCCCAAGATCAGTCTACATAGACTACACAGCACATTTCTCTTCTGGAAGATGTATACTAAGTGGAAGAAAATGGGGAACACCACTTGTATGGTTCTATTTATGTGCAATCTTCAGAAAGACAAATTTATAGTCACATAAAGTATATTGGTGGCTTCCAAGGACCATGAGTGGGAGGTAGGCAAGTGGGAAAATGGATTGTACCTACTAATGGGTTTATTTTTTTTATGGAGTTTGCTTTTGATGTGATAAAAAAAAGCCACAGAATTAGATAGTGATGATGATTGTAATCTTATCAAAATACTAAAAACCCCTGAATTAGACATTTATAAATAAAAAATTATACAATTATGAGCTTCCTTCATGGGCATTATCATTTTTAAAAAGTGGGTTCATGGAAAAACGAGTGAATTCTTATGGAGACTGAAGACTCATCACACTACACAGATAAAATGTTCATCAGGAGTCAGTTGTTTGTACCCTAAATTTACTGTTCTCCATGCAAACAAGTGGCATTTATATTACTTGTTAGAGTTCAAAGGTTCACTGCTCCATTCTGTGGAACAATCTCGGCACTCAAAGATAATTCTCTGGGCCTAGCATAAGAAGTTCCGGAAAGAATGGAGAAAGTGATCAAATCTTTCTTTATCGCTCTGCACCACTGGGCTCTGGAAGCTGCATGACCTATACCCCAGAGCACCACCAAAAGCCTTTGTGAGTTTGAATTCTTGAACTTCCACTTGTTGTTCCTCTCTGCAAGTTTCAGTATTGGTTGAACAGTTCAACTCAGAATCCAATTTAAACTTTCTTCTCCATCCCTGTCCATCTCCAACTGCAGGACTGGGCTGTTGGACTCTGAGGCCATGTCATGAGACACAGTTCGATTCTGTTCAAACCAGGGTTCAGCTGTAGCTTCCCCTGCACTTCTATATCTCACTGTGAACACATCTATGTCAAAAATTTTGAAATCAAGGTGGAAAAAGGCTAAATAAGATTAAAGTATGAATTTTAAGATTTCACTCTTTGAAATTCTGGCGTCTTATTTAGTTTCTGACAACAGATGCTTCCTATTTTGTGAAGAAAAGAATGTCTCCTGAAGTTAAGGATCACTCCAATTCCCCAGAGAAATACTTAAGGTTGAGTGCACAGAGATGGAAGGATACCCATAGCACAACAGATATAATATCTCTGCAACTATGGGGATCACTTTTGAGGCACTTTGGGCTGATATCGTTAGGCCTCAATTTACACACATCTCAGGAAGGGGTGCAGTCTTCTTCTACAGGGTTACATAACCTTTCATGGGCCTATGATTTCTTCTCAACTAAGGCCCACTGTGTGTATACTTTGTTAGTCAAAGAGAAAGAAACAAAAGGAATAAAGACAGGAAATGAAGAAATTAAATTATTACTTGCAGATGAAATGATACTCTATATAGAAGACCTCAAGAACTCCACCAGAAGTCTTCCAGACTTAATATCCAAATACAGTAGAGTAGTTGGTTACAAGATCAACCGCAAAATCAATAGACAACAGACTCACTGAAAGAGGAACTGGAGAAAAATCTCCTTTCACAATAGCATCCAAAAAATGAAATATATAGGAATCAAACTAATGAAAGACATCAAAGACCTCTACTCTTAAAACTATAGCACTCTGAAAACAGAGATCAAAGAGAATATAAAAAAATGGAAAGGTATCCCTTGCTCCTCAGTAAGAAGAACTGATATAGTAAAAATGGTCATACTTCCAAAACTGCTAGATTCCAGATGAAATTTCAACAGCATATTTCACACAACTAGAGAAAACTATCAAAAAAAATCACTTGGAACAAGAAGAGACCTAGAATAGCAAAAGTAATTCCAGGCAACAAATGTAAGGCAAGGGATATCACAATCCCCAACTTGAAATTATACTACAAAGCTACTGTGATAAAAACAGCATGTACTGGCAAAGAAACAGACCTGAGGATCAGTAGAACAGATTAAAAGATGCAGAAATAACTCCAGACATACTCACCCACCTCATCTTTGACAAAGGAGCCAAACACCCTCACTGGAACAAAGATAGCCTCTTTAATAAATTATGCTGGAATAATTTGATTTCAACTTGCCAAAAGTTAAAACTAGACCCATAATTCTCACAGTGCACTAAACTAAAATCAAAATGGATCAAAGATCTAAATATTAAAACAAACACTAAATCTGCTAGAAAATGTTAGGTAGAACTCTTGAAGACATTGGCATAGGAAAATATTTTATGAACATAACCTCAGTTGCACATGAACTAGCACAAAGAATCAATCAGTGGGATCTCATCTTACTAAAAACTTCAGCACAGCAAGAGAAACCACCAACAGAGTGAAGAGACAGCCCACAATGTGGGAAAAATATTGTACCAGCTGTTCCTCAGACAAAGGACTACTATCTAGAATATATAAAGCACTTAACAATACCAGACGCCCCCCAAATTAAAAAACACAACACAAAAATGGGTATCTGAAATGAACAGACATTTCCCAGAAGAAGAATCAGCAAAGAAACATTTAAAAATGCTCAGGATCACTGGTCATTCAAGAGATGAAAGTGAAACCAATGCTGAGATTCCACCTCACTCAAGAAAGAATGGCTGCTCTCAAGAAACCAACCAATAACAAATGCTGGCAGGGATGTGGGGAAAAAGAAAATCTTTTCCACTATTGGCGGATGTGTAGACTGGTGCAACCACTGTGGAAATCAGGGTGGAGATTCCTCAAAAAAAAAAAAAAAAAACCAAAAAACTAAGATTAGAGGTATCATTTGACCAGCTATTCCCCTACAGGGTATCTTCCAAAAGAATTAAAAGCATACCAAAGCGACATATGCACACCCATGTTTAGAGTGGCACATTTTGTAATAGCTCTATTTTGGAAGTAGCCCAAATGCCCATCAACTGGTGGCTGGTTAAATGAGATGTGGTATTTTTTATAAAATGGAGAACTGCCATGAAGAATGATAAACTAGAGATATTTATAGTTACAGGGTATCTTCCAAAAGAATTAAAAGCATACCAAAGCGACATATGCACACCCATGTTTAGAGTGGCACATTTTGTAATAGCTAAATTTTGGAAGTAGCCCAAATGCCCATCAACTGGTGGCTGGTTAAATGAGATGTGGTATTTTTTATAAAATGGAGAACTGCCATGAAGAATGATAAACTAGAGATATTTATAGTTCTTTTTTTCCTCATTGAGTTTATTAGTACATTTTAGGTATGTAGTACAATTACATTCATTATTGGGATCTTGCAAATTTACATGGCAGGTCTTGGTTCTCATTTTTTCCCCTTGCCCCTGCCCTCCCTCCACCCCTCCTCCCCTCCCTGCTTACAAACACTTCATTTCCATTTTTTCATTTTCTCATATTTTTTCTTTTCCCTTATTAGCATTCTCCTACCCTTCCCTCTTTTGCTACAGCTTTAGCCCCTTTCTTCTTATTTCTCATTGTCCATTATATCATTAGGATCTTATGTACTATTATAGTTTATTCAGACCAGAGAAACTATTCAGTATTTACACATGTGTCACTTATTTATTTCAATTAGGAGTATATCTTCAAAATGTATCCATTTTCCTATGAATGACTCTAATTTCTCATTCTTTATGGCTAATATTCCATTTTATAGAAAAATTACATCTTCTTTATGCACTTTCCAACTGATGGGCAAATGAGCTGTTTCCAAGTTTTAGCTATTACAAACTGTGCCACTATAAACATAGGTGTGCATATATCTCTGTGATATGATTCTTTTAATTCTTTTGGAAAGATACCCAGCAGAGCTATGGCTGGGTCAAATGGAACCTCTAGTCCCAGCTCTTTGAGGTATCTCCATATTGATTTCCATAGTGGTTGCACCAGTCTACACTCCCACCAACAATAGTGAAGGGTTCCTTTCTACCCACAACCCTGCCAACATTTGTTATTGGTTGATTTCTTGATAGCAGCCATTCTTGTGGCATGAGATGGAATCTCAGTGTTGTTTTCATCTGCATCTCTCTGACCAGTGATGTGGAAAATTTTTTCATATATTTACTTGCTGCTTTTACTTCTTTATCTGAAAAATGTCTGTTCATTTCAGATGACCATTTTTGAATTGGGTTTTTATATTTGGGGGGGCTGATTGTTTTGAGTTCTTTATATATTCTAGATAATAGTTATTTGTCTGAAGAGCAGCTGGTAAAAGTTTTTTTCCCACATCGTAGGTTGTCTCTTAGTTCTGTTGATGGTTTCTTTTGCAGGGCAGAAGCTTTTTAATAAGATGAGATCCCAGTTGTTGATTCTTTCTGCTAGTTCCCATGCTACTGAGGATTTGTTCATAAAATCTTTTTCTATGCCAATGTCTTCAAGAGTTCTGCCTAACTTATCTTCCAGTATGTTTACTGTTTCATTTTAATATGTAGATCTTTAATCCACTTGGATTTTAATTTAGTGCATGGTGAAAAATAAGGGTCCAGTTTTAATCTTTGGAAGATTGAGATACAGTTTTTCCAACACCATTTATTAAAGAAGCTATCTTTCCTCAACTGAGGATGGTCAGTTCCTTTGTCAAAGATGATATAGCTGAATACATCTGGAGTTGTTTTTGTGTCTTCCAATCTGTTCTGGTCCTCAGATCTGTTTCTTTGCCACTACCATGCTGTTTTTATCACAGTGGCTTTATAGTATAGTTTCAAATTGGAAATTTTTATACCCGCTGCCATGTGTCTGTTGCCTAGGATGGCTTTTGCTATTCTAGGTCTCTTCTAGTTCCAAATAAATTTTTGAATTCTTTTTTCTAGTTCTGTGAAATATAGTGTTGGAATTTCAATCAGCATTGCATTGAATCTGTATAGCAGTTTTGGTAGTATGGCCATTTTCACTACATTGATTCTTCCTACCCAGGAGCAGAAGATGTCTTTCCATTTTCTTATATCCTCTTTGATCTGTTCTTTCAGAGTGCTGTAGTTTTCAGTGTAAAGGTCTTTTGCTTCGTTTGTTAGATTGATTCCTAGATATTTCATTTTTTTGGATGCTATTGTGAAAGGAATTGTTTCCTTGATTTCTCTCTCAGTGAGTCTGTTATTTGTGTACAAGAAGGCTATTGATTTTTGGGTGTTGACCTTGTATCCAGCTACTCTGCTAACAGTGTCAAGTCTAGAAGTCTTTTGGTGGAGTTTTTTGGGTCTTCAATGTAGAGTACCATATCATTAACAAATAATGACAGTTCAACTGTTCCTTTCCTATCTTTATGGCTTTAATTTCTTTCTCTTGTCTAATTGCTGTGGCTAATGTTTCCAGAACTATATTGCAGCAGAGTGGTGATAGTGGGCATCCTTGTCTGTTCCTGATTTTAACATGAAAATTTTCAGTTTTTGGCCATTTAATATGATGTTGGCTGTTGGTTTTTCATAGATAGCCTTTATTAAGTTGAGATATAGATGATCTATTCCAATTTTTTGCTGTCAAATGCTTTTTCTGCATCTATCGAGAGGATCATATGGTTTTTGTCCTTGACTTTGTTAATATAGTGTATTACATTTATTGACTTACATATGTTGAACAATCCTTGCATCCCTGGAATAAATCTGACTTGGTCAGGATGTATGATCTTCTTGATAATCCTCTGTATTCTATTTGCTAGTATCTTATTAAGGATTTTTGCATCTATATTCATTAAAGAGATTGGCCTGTAGTTCTCTTTTTTAGTTGCATCTTTTCCTGGTTTGGGAATCAAAGTGATACTTGCTTCCAGAAATGAATTTGGAAGTATAGCTTCCCTTTCAATTTCATTGAAAAGTTTGAAGAGTAAAGGCAGTAGTTCTTCTCTAAATGTCTTATAAAATTCAGCAGTGAATCCATCAGGACCTGGGCTTTTCTTTGTTGGTAAATTTTTAGTTACATTTTCATTGATTGTAATTGGGGTGTTTAAAATATTTTTATCTTCTTTGTTCAACTTTAGTAATTCATAGGTATCTAAAAATTTGTCCATTTCTTCTGTGTTTTCCATTTTATTAGAATACAGTTTCTCCAAGTAGGTATTAATGATCCTCTGGATTTCTGTTGGGTCTGTTTTGACTTTGCCTTTTTCATTCCTGATTGCATGGATTTGAGCCTTTTCTTTCCTTTTTTGATAAGGTTAGCTAAGGGTTTATCGATTTTATTTATTCTTTCAAAAAACCAACTTTTTCATTCACTTTTTTTTCATCATTTTCTTAGTTTCCATTTCATTGATTTCTGCTCTAATCTTTATAATTTCCTCTTTTGTTCAAGTTTTGGGTTTTTCTTGCTCTTGTTTTTCTAGGAGTCGAAGATTCATCATTAGGTTGTTTATTTGAGCTCACTCTGTTTTCCTAGTGTGGGCCTTCAGTGCTATGAATTTTCCACATAGAACTGCTTTCATTGCGTCCCATAGATTCCTGTATGTTGTATTGGCATTTTCATTTATCTGTAAAAACTGTCTAATTTGTTCTTTAATTTCCTCTGTTATCCATTGATTATTTAGGAGAGTGTTGTTCAATTTCCATGTGTTTGTGAAGTTCTTACAGTTTCTTATGCTGTTTATCTCCAGCTTGATTGCACTATGATTTGATAATATACAGGGGATAACTTCAATTCTTTTGCATTTATTCAGACCTGTTCTGTGAGCTAGTATGTGGTCTATCTTGGAGAATGACCCATGTGCAGCCCAAAAGAATGTATATTCTGATTTTGTGGGGTGGAACACTCTATAGACGTCTATTAAGTCCATGCGTTCAAAAGCTTGGTTGAGTTCTAGTATTTCATTGTTGATTTTTTTGCCTAGATGATCTGTCTATTTGTGTTAGTGGGGTATTTAGATTCCCCACTACAATTGTATTAGTGCTTATTTTGTTTTTCATGTTACTTAATATTTGTTTTTGGGGGGCATTATTATTTGGTACATATATGTTTATGATCATCTCTTCCTCTTGAATTGTTCCCTTTACAAGGATGTAGTGGCCTTCTTTGTCTTTCTTAATCAGTTTTCATTTGAAATTTACTTTATCTGCGAATAAGATTGCTACCCCTGCTTTTTTCTGGGGTCCTGTCTCATGGAGAATTGTTTTTTCATCCTTTCACTTTCAGTCTATGGCCTTCTTTTTACACTAGGTGTGTTTCTTGTATACAACGTATTATTGGATTTTGCTTCTTAATCCATTCTGCCAGTCTATTTCTCTTGGTTGGTGAATTGAGACCATTGACATTGATTGTTATAACTGATATGTACTGACTTATATTGTCATATTATTGTCCTTTTGTTGACTCTTTTTACTTTTCCCCCCCCTCTCCTTTTAGTTTCTTGTCTTGCCTATTTGATTTGGTCTGTTGGGCCTCATGGTGCTGTGACCTTCATTGTCTTTGTCTAGAATATTGTTTAGAATTCCTTGTAGTGCTGGTTTGGTGTTCATGAAGTTTCTCAGGTGTTCTTTGTCATGGAAGTATCTTATTTCTCCATCCATTTTGAAAGAGAGTTTTGCAGGATATATCAGTCTAGGTTGGAAGTTGTTTTCTTTTAGGACTTGAAATACCTCACTCCAGGCTCTCCTTGACCTGAAGGTTTGTGTTGAAAAGTTATTTTGATGTTTGCTGTTATTTTGATGGGCTTTCCTTTGCATGTGATTTGTTTCTTTTCTCTTACTGCTGAGACTTTAATAGTTAAATGGATGCACATTGAGGCCATACTCTTAAGTGACACACACATGAAAATACCAAATAGTTTCTCTGGTGTGAGAAACTGAAAGTTTAATGAGGGCCAAAATGTATAATAGATAATGTGAAATAGGAATAAAAGATCCAAAGTGGAAGAGGAAGTAGGGAGGTGGGGTGGAGGAAAGGAAAGAAGAGAAAGAAAAAAAAATTGAGAAAAGAAGGAAAAAAGTGGAAACAAAGCTTTTGTACATACAGAGGGGTGGAGAGTAGGAGGGAAGGGGAATAAAGGAAAACAAACAAAAAAAAAAAACCAAGGTATATCTTGTTCTTGTTCAGGTACAAATTTCCAATGATGAATATATGATCATAATATAAATCTAAAATATACAAAAGCTTAATGAAGAAAAAAATAATTCTTTGTTAGTCACCCTTTTGTTCCTAGAGCAAGGTACCTGACATACACAACCCAGAGGAGGAAAGGTTTATTTTTGGCTTATAATTTTGGAATTTTCAATCTATAATCATCTGGATACAGAGCAGAAATATTATAACATGAGGGCATGGCCAAGGAAAGCTACTCTTCTTGGGGCAGCCAAAAAGCACAGTGAGAAGGAAGAACCAAGAAAAGATAAATCTTTCAAGGGCACATCTGCATAACCTACTTCTTCCACCTAGGCCTCACCTCCTAAGAGACTACCTGGGCTATGAATTCATCAGTGGGTGAGTTCGCTAATGAGATTAGCACCCTCACAATTCCATCCCATCTCCCAGTGTCCCTGTACCCCATCAATTTGACCATCACACTGTCGCTAACAAGAGTAATCTCACATAGGTAGTTGATTTTATTTGTACTAATCCTGTAGGAAAATGTCTTCCCCCTTTTGCTCCTCTAGTGCTAGGAATTGAACCCAGGAATTGATGCATACTGGTTAAATTCTCCACCTCTGTGATACAGCCCCAGACTTAAGACACGGTCACCTGTGCTTTACCTTTGAGGAGATTGAGTCTCAAGAAGGTTTGATGAGTTTCCCACATTGCTGAGTCAGGACTCAAACTCTGGGCCTTTACCTCCAAGCTCAATATTGTTTTCACTCTAAACTCTAGCCTTCTAGAGATTTTAGAGAATGAGGCCACATGTTTTTACCTTTACTTTTTTGTACAGTGTCTTTAAAAATACTGTTCTAGTAAATTAATGCATTTTTTTCAACTGATAATTTTACTTGGTAGATATAGCACAACATAGCGGAATCATAGAGGGCTGGATTGGACCCACAGCTTGACTGCCTTCAAGGTATCTGATGTTGGATAAGCCATTCAAACTTACAAAGCTTTAATTCATTTATTTGTAATATAACTTGTTTTATATATATATATATAGGAAATATATATAGTGGGGGATTTAGCTCAGTGGTTCCGCCACCTGCCTCACAAGCACAAAGTCCTGAGATTGATCCAAAATATATAAATACATAAAATAAAATTCTCCTCAATGAACCAAAAATCTTCCAATCCACACTTTTGTATAGCTCCTCCCTTTGGGGTTGGTCTTGTGATTGAATTCTGACAAATAGAATTGGTGCAAATAACTCAGAATTACTACTGTGGCTACAGCAAAAGAAGCCTTTTAGCTTTGACTCAACCCCCTTAAAATGTTTAATCTAGGAAAAGAACACTGCTTTGTAAAAGTCTGACTACCCTAAAGTGCTGTGCTTTGAAGAAGTCAGTATTGTCACTAGAGAAAAACTGGAGAGAGAAGAGCTAGGGAGCCATCTCCTCCACCACTGATGGAGAAAAATTTAGAGCTTTTGTTGCTGTAGGTTTGCAACCACTGTGCTAGACGTTCCATCCACCCCAGCTCAGGAGACAAACACGAATGAAGATGCTAGCATAGATGCCAGGTACCGCTGAGTCATCAGGTGTCTCCAGCCTCACTTCTTACAGTTGCTGCCTGCAATCCCAAAGTGGAACTGCTTGGCTGAGTCTACTTAACTCTCAGACTGTGAGAGATAAGAAACTGTTGTATAAGCCACTGAGTTTTTGGGGGGCGCTTCTTAAACACCAGTAACTAGGCAGAATATATGAGAATGATAATCATACTTCTTATAAAGAAATGGTGGGAAAATTACTTAAGATAAGCATCTAGGTACCCAGCATATAGCAGGCAGTCAGTAAAATGCAAAGTATTATTATTGTCATTAAATTCAGTAGAGGCCTCATTGAAGTCCTATCTAAGGTAACTACTCATGTATTTGTTGCACACAAGCTTATTTTCAAACTCTGAGAACAAAAATGTGGCCTATGAAAGATAAATCTACATTAGCCGAAACCCCAAGGGCTTTCTGACTCTCTGCCCTTTTCTGCATGTCTTTTTCTTTAATTCTTTATATCTGGTTTTGTTGAGCTAGTTTCTGCCTACTCCAGTTTCAGCCCAGGACTAGGATCTTATCTGCTGTGCTTAGGGTGTTCCTTTGATCCACTAATATAAACCACTTAAAATTAATTACCATACACAAATATACTAGTTGCCTCTTGGCAGAAACTCCTCACAGTTTTGCTCTCTTTCCAAATTAGAATCTTTTAAAAATCTTTCAGTAGCCTTAAACACATCTATTAGTTAAAGGACCAGAATCTCTTCTGGGATAGTGTAACACTAATGCAGTCTAAGCAATCATGTTCCTATTCTTTTAAGTACAGTATATGAAAACATATTTGTAAATTTGTCCAGGTAGGTCAACACTCACCTGATATGACTGAATATTGAGAGGACAACAAGATTCACAAAATTATGAACTGGATCCTAGATAAACTAATGCAGCATGTATTTTCAAGTCACTAAGGATCTCATAAAGGACACCAACAAAAGAATTAATGGCTTGGTTCTGATATCCACATCTAGAATTTTACAGTGGTTTCTCATTCCAAAGGTTTCTCCTGTTTGAGTCTCAGACCCACCCTGGAAGATATTCAGGGTAGAAATATTCATCTCCACTTCACAGATGGGGAAACTAAAGCTCAGAGAGGTTAAAGGATTTCTCTCAGTCCTCTCCACCCACAAGGATTAGTTCTATGAAAATAATAAGGCTTTCCTTAGGCCATCAAGCAAGGTCCAGCCCAGCAAGGTAAAAAACAGGAATGCATGAAAATAGAGATGTGATAAAACTTTTAATTCACTAAGTAATGTTTATGATTTTTAAAAATGCTAAGGGTCTAGCATTCCTTATCTACAATTTCTGAAGTGATATGTGTTTTGATATTTAGAATATTTCAGTTAAATACACATACACTCCAGCAGGGAATGCTTTATAATTAAGCACATTACTTTTTTTACAGCCCAGTGTGTAAGTACTCAAATGAGATAAAGATGATAAACAATTTCATACCAGTTCAGGCAGCTTTTACAGTCAAACAAATGTGTTGCAGATTTATAAACAAACAACAAAAACTTTTGTTTTTCAGAGTTTCTACAGTACACTTTGGCATTGAGGAATTATACTCAGGCTATTAAAAATGCTCATTCATTCTGCTGCTGGCCCATCACTCACTTTCCCAGGAGGGCTGGCTCTCGAGCCTTCTGCAGGCCGGGTGACATGAAGAATTTGCACCTGCTTGTCTGTACTTCTGTAGCTGGGGTGTTCACAAAGAAAAGGCTTTGGTTAAATTATTTCAGGCTTTAAAGAGACAAGCCAGTGAATCTTGCTAATAAATGCTGCTATCCAAAATCCCTAAGGGTTAGAAGTAAAAAGGAAAAGAAATTAAAACAGAATAGCAGTCTGCTTCCAACTCCATGAAAGCTGGTGACGTGTTGAAGCCAGAGGTATCTCCTCTAGTAAGTCCACATTTGATGAAGCAGTTTTGTTCTGGAAGCTTTACCCTCTTGAGATCTGCAGTGAACCTTATTACAAGGTCATCAAGCTGGGTTTCTAGAAGTGGAATCCATGCATTAATATTAATGGCAGTAGCCATTGGGACACCTCTCCCCATTTGAATCACTGCCTGTAAGAGAAGGCTAAGCCCTGTGCCGTGCCAAGAGGAGACAATGCACATTTCCCAAGGACACTTCAGACCTGCCACTTTTCCACAGCCAATGTTCTTTTCAGTTCTCTCCAAAGGAAAGTATGAATTTTGCTGTCTGGTCCCCATCAGTTGGGGATCCAAAGTGACACCTCCCATCGGGGTAAGTAAAAGCTGTGGGGTGGGTGAGTGAGTGATGTGGGGGGTCCAGGGCCCACAGGACTCCCGCAGGGATGGGCGGTGCACTGCTGACAGGTACGGACAGCAGGAGCTGTGCATGGCTGACTCAGTGCGTGACTCACTGTATGAGGGGAGTTTCCAGCAGCTGCCTGGCAAACAGTGAAAGAGAAAATGCCCAACTCGGATAAAGAAGGGAGGAAATGCACTTTGAACATAGCTTTTTAAATTTAATTTTTTTACATACCCCCTCATTCATTTCTCTTGTACTTCACCCACAATAATGTTTGAAATCAAATCAATCATTTGGTATCTTATTATAACGAAAAACTATCAGGCCTCTACTAGCTTTTGTTCTTACTCCTTTTGCAGAATAATACTTTTATCTCTTGGTGGACCTGACTCAATACACTTTTTAGAAGACTATTTTTTGAGCACTTCCTGTGTTTGCTGAGCTCTTATGCCACAGATAATTGGCCTTACATTGCAGGCTTACCACTTGCTAACCGTGTAGATCTGGACAAGTTATTTAACAAGCACAGGATGAAACTTCCTCAATGATAAAGTGACAATAACGTATTAGAAGTCTGCTGTGAGAATCAAGTGAGGTACCAAGAGTGTTTATTACACAACAGACACCTAAGAAAAGTTTATTACAACTGGATGTTGAAGGGAACATGAAGGAGAATATCACACACACACGTGTTTCTTTAGTGCAAAATATGTAAAGGAGTTTAAAAATGATTTAAGAGCAAGGCAATTAATTTAAATTGGGCAATGGAGGTTGAGCATTTGATATGGTGCTGGGTAGACACGCAGGTTATTAGTTCTCTGGGAACAGAGAGGAGACAGAAAATCATGGATCCACCAAAGAGGAAAAAGAAAATGAGGGCACATAAGCAAAGAGAGATTGAGGAAGGAGAAATTATACCAGAGGACCGAGACTTTTTCAAAATAGTATAGATTAAAACCACCTTATCCCAGTGTCCTCACTTTCACTTTTTAATTAATAAAAGGCAGTATTTTGATTTGGGGTTTGAAAAATATTCTCTCTGGCATCTATTCTCACATGGCAGCACATAATCTGTGCGAGATCGTGTAGGAGGAGCCAGTGGGAAGTTTGTTGATATTGAGACTGAAAAGGACTCTAAATGCCATGAAAGGAAATGAGACTTAATAATTGTGTAGTAAGGAGTCTTAGCAGGCTTGTGGACCTGAGTGGGATGAGTTTGGGAAGGCATGAGGAAGGAAGTATTGGAAGCTTCTTCTGTGTGTTGGTTTTCTTGTTATTGCCCCGTAGCTTGAATACTATATTGTTTAACGTGTTGCAAAACATTTGCAAAATTTATTTCAAGCTGTTAAAAATGGAAATGCACAAGTGTGAGTGAATTCTTATCTATAATATGGATAAGTTTTGTTTCAACTGCAATAGATGTTTATAATACCAAGGGAGAGCAAAAGTAAAGGAAGGCATTGAGAATAACACAAAGAGTTCCAATTTTGCTGATAAAGCTTGAGGAAGTTACCTTTATATGGATATCAGGGTAAGAAGGGATGGACTCAAGGGGATTATAATTAATTCTGTGCATTTGGCATTATGTGTTTGGTTTTGAACTGATAAATATACATTTATCTGAAGACATGGAGCTCATGCCAGAGGCAGTGGCTGGGGCTGTGATAGAGGGCTTCTTATTTGAGGTGATAGGGAAAAACAGAAACTCATCAGATGACTGAGGCAGTATGGACAAAAAATGTATAGTACTTGGAGAGAATGTTGAATCTCAACTCCTCTTTCAATAACCTGAACTTACCCCAAAAGTTCTGAACTTCATTCATTCACATCAAAGATTAGGGGACTAATGATACCTTAAAATGTCATGTCTCTTATAGAGATTTACATTTTAGTGGGATCCAAAGCCATGGACTAAGAAATGGAGCAAGCAGGATGAGGTGCATACCTGTAATTTTATCTACTGGAGAGGCTGAGGCAGGAGGATCACAAGTAAAAGGCAGCCTAGGAAACTTAGCAAGAATTTCTCTTAAAATTTTAAAATGTAATAAATGACTGTCCTGGGATTAATCCTTAGTACAAAAAAAAGGAAAAGAAAAGAAATTCATAACTCCTTGGAAAAGTGGCCTTGACACTAACCCTGAAGGCTTGAAGGTCTCTAGTATTCTAAGATCACTAAACTGTTGACCCCACTGGGAATGTGAAGGACAATACAGTGAACAAAAAAGTGGTCTCAAAGTACAACTTACAAGTATGCACATGCACTGGATCCTGGTTATTCACAATTTCCATACTTGCAAATTTGCTTGATTACTAACATTGTTTGTAGCCCTAAAATTAATATTTGATGCACTTTCATGATTATTTTTGGTTGGGCCCAGAATAGCAAAATTTTGAGTTAGCCACAAGTACACTCTTGACTAAGATTAGATCAAGTTGGCATTCTGCCTTTTTGTTTCAGCTCATACAGTAAACTGTTTCTTTTTCTTGGTCTATTCAATGCCATACTTTAAATTTTTTTGTTGTCGGTGGTGATTTTTCTTTTTAGAATGGACTCCTAGCATCGTGGTGAAGTGCTACCTAGTGTTCCAAAGCACAAGAAGGCTGTGCTGTGCCTTGCAGAGATGAATATTCTAGATGAGCTTTGTTGAGGGTCATGGTATTGTTTGGCTGTGATTTCGGCATTAATGAGTCAGTGACATGTATTATATGGGATATCTTTAAGCAGAAAAAATACGAAAACAAGATTATATACTGATCAGTAGATTAAAATGATGAAATCAGAAGCTCTCAAGAGTCTGCCTCTGTTTCTTCTGGTAGCAATGATTCCCTCCATGCAGGAAAAAGAAGTTTTATCTATTTGTTTTTGGTCTCTGTGTGTTTAGTGCCAACAAATAAACAAGCTTGCAGTAGAAACATAAAAATTTTTTTTAATTCTTGGTATTTTCCAAGTACAAAACTAGGAAGCATGACTTCCCATCCAGAAGAGCTATCTCAAGAAGCAGATTTGTGGCTAGAGGACTCAGAGTCAGGACTCAGCCAGGACTCGGAGCAGCTCTCAGAGCCCAGACCAGCTAGAGATCCTACTTCTGTCTGTTCCAGAGACTCAGCCACTCACCTGCAGTAACAGTGCCCTTTCAGCACACACCAATCTAAAGAATGAGTCACCATGCTTATCTACTAATAATAAAGTTATTCTCATCACAAAAGGCCTCCCAGGGGAAAAGGAGTTAAGGCCAGAGCATTTGAAATATGTGATGCAAACTGATAAAAGTTAGCAAATGCAACTACTAATCATGTGTAACTAGTTTCAAAGTCACCTTGGTAATATGATTAGAGAAAGTTTGTAGTAGATGGTGGGTTTCTTTCCTTATAATTGTGTCTTCCTTCTTGCTTGACTGCCTGACAACCATTTCTTCTTTCTTTCTTACAAGAGTCAAGATCAACCCAATTGTTTAATTTTATTGGAGGTTTAGTGAGCTAGGAAACTAAGGCAAACTAAATATGGTTTGAAATGTGCCACAATGAGGTGAGAACCTTTAACATGAAGTGGGACCAAAAAATATGGTGAGTGTTTAAATTTCTAAAATGCATTTCAGTGAAAGATGTATTACCAATCCTCTTCCTCGTGATACTCATTCTCTCTTTGAGCACACTTACCCAGTCATCCGTGTACTCTTTGAAGCGGTTCTGGGAGTCCTCTTTGGAGAGAATCTTTGGTTGAGCTGTCACAGCTGCTTCACTGTCCCGAACTGTTTCAAAACATTTACCTTTCATGGTCATTTTGACTTTGGGGAAAAGCCTGACGTCTGATGGTGCCAAATCCAATGAAAAAGAAGGACGAGGACAAACCATAATATTTTATGAGCCTGACCTTCTGTTGAATGACAGTCAGCAACGGGATTCACCATATTTTTTATTACACCTCATAAAGACCTGAACAGAGGTCTTCCAGGAGTACTTTAGTGGCAATAATGATGGGACAAGAGTGTTTGAAGTGAGTATTTTGAGGAATATTAATGGCAATGTCTTTTACTGAAAATTTTAAAAAATTTATATACTGTATAATTTGATCATTTTCCATACATTAAAAAGCTTTCCTAAAGTATATTCTCATTTTAGGGTGAGAATGTTTCTACTCTCTCATCACTAAACTATATTAAAAACAAATCTTCTGCTGAACCCTCTCAGACTAGTAAAATGTTTCTGAATTCATACACCCAGGAACTCCCTCACATTTCCTCTAGGGAAAAAATTTTGCTACTCTTCCCTCTGAAGTTCAACCCTGATTGCACAACAGACATTGCCTGCAGCTATGCCTAAAAGCACCCTCTAGAAAGAAATTAAATGCGTTCAGAAGAGCAGCTCTCCTCTTAAATGACATGAATAAGGACACGAAGCAAAGCTGAGAAAAGGCAGTCTGGGAACTCTCTCCTTGTTGCTTGACGGAGCAAGTGGCAGAGCTGTAATATCAAAGTAAAAATGTAGACTTCTTCCGCTCAGTTTAGTCACTATTATCTGTCTACCATGATTTTATAGGAACTGTCTCAGGATGTGTTTCATAGACCAATCTTGAAACCAATTGAATGTAGGAAGGGTGTTGTACAAGATGCTGAGGGATATGTTGGCATACTTAGCAAGCATACTTTGCATACCAGGCCCATAACATGCCATTAGTTACATGCATGCACATACATGTGTAGGTTATGTGTGGATATATACTGGTATTTCTTTTCTCTTGTGTGGGGGCCCAGTCATGGCACATTGGAATTTGACATTTGGAAAATAACTTCTTCCTGTACAATTAAGGCATCAACACAATCTATGCGACATTTGTTACTTTTCAAGAAAACTGTTTGTTAAGCTTGTTTTGTTTTTTGACCCTGCCATAACAGGAACTCGTTAGCCAAAGATCTGATGTTATCTGTAAGAGTCAGGAAATCCGGTCTTTACATAAAGATAAAAACAATTGCTTGGTGTTTTCTGTTGTGTGCCCTTAAAAGCTTCCTGTTGATGTGAGCCTTTAAAAGGAGCTGTTTCTGTGAAATAAATCAGACTTCTCTTGGTGTCCACTCAGGCTTGAGTGTTCTTTCCTTTCTCAATCCTCACTCCCCAACTCAGGCACATTAGTGTTGTGACGGCTGGACTGCCACACTCTTGGGTAAGTACCTACGAGGTGGAATTGCTGAACTTAATGAAACTTTCTTTGAGAAGATTTCTGTAGGAATCATTGTTAACCTGGACACTGTTTCCCAAAAGAACTGAATATTCTCTTTTCCTCAGTACGTGACTTCTTACATAAATATTCATAAGCCTTTTGGGGAAGGCCTGAGAAAATCACTACAGCATTGTAAAATCCTTTCTAATGAGAAACTGGCTTATTGATTGAAGCCTCCTAGCTCTGAGGAATGACGTAGGTCCATATATACTGCATCCATTGGGTGATGGAGTGAGGCTATACATGCCCAACTTTATGGCTTAAGGGCATCATCCAATTCCTGACAGACGGCTAAGGTTACCCAGTCATTTGGCAGCCTGTGGTTAGATGTTTAGTCTCTCCTAAGGCCCAGCAGTCCTTCTGAGATTTTTCTCAAAAGGTTAGCAGTGATACGTGGAGAATTGTAGAGCTTTTGTGCAAAACCCTAAGGACCTATCACATGCAGTTTGTCTCTGAAGGCATGCTAAAGGCTCCAAGCAGACTCCTATGTGCTGCTGATCCTCGAAGCACCTTTGGATCATAGGGCTTAAATGTCAAGAAAGATTTCACATTGCCCAGGACCTGCTACAGCACCCTCTCTTGTTTGGGTCCCTGTACAAAATTAGCAACTTTTCAGGACATTTTGTATATGAGCCAGAATAACACATCCAAGTGAAAAATATGTTGCCTCCAAAATTCAAAAAAACCCTCTCGATATTACTTCTTTTTGGTAGTCAGAGGGTCCAGAAGCAAAAATTAGCACCTCACCTTAGGAGGCCTATCTTATATCCCACAACACTGGACCTCTAGAGACTTTACTGAGGTAGAAGGCCTCTGAATTTTAGTTGAATTTTCTTCCTATCCTCTAAACTCATGGGCTTGGGTCATTATCCAAAAGGGACAAAATTCTCAGTATTTAAATCATGAGTCTTCCAAAATATCAAAATCTTGAAAACATAATTCTGAAAAAAAATTTTAATTCTTTAAAAGACACTTATTTACATTTTAAAGTGAACTATTTGAGAAATACAGAGCAACATGACAGAATGCTTCATATGCTACTTTATAAAAATAATAATTGCATATTTTTGCAAACATAAATACTGTTCCATTAAATTATGAGAAGAAAAACTGTTATGGCTTTTTAACTAGATGTCCCCCCAAAGCCTCACATACTTATAGGTGTGGCTTTTTGGAAGTGGCTGGATTCAGCGTATGTGAATGTGGATTAAGCAGAGTTGTAACTAAATTAGTCCACTGATTGATTTAGCATTGCTCTGGGTGTGGTTAATAGGAAGCCCCACCCTGTGTGTGGGTGATATCACCCAAAAGGCTTGTAGTGTGGATGAAATAAAAGGGAAAAAGGGAGGTTTACTGTTTACTGGTGCTGCCTCCCCTGCCACGGACTGTTTGTCCTCTCAATGCCCCTCTACCATTCCTTGAAACCAGCTGACTCTGGACTAAAACCTCTACAGACCGTGAGCTAAAATAAACCTTTTTTTTCCTTTAACATTGTGTTGAATCATTTGTCTCAGCAAAAAGAAAGTAACCAAGATACAAACTGTATTCATAAAAAGTAGATCAAAAAGCAAAATATGTAAATACCTACTACTATACTTAGTAATTGTGTGCATCCAGCTTTTTAACTGTGATTATCTAAAATATCATGATGGGCCACATATGCTTGTCGTACCTGTAATCCTAGGACTTCGAGTAGCTGAGGCAGGAGAATCACAAGCTTGAGCTCAAACTGGGCAACATAATGAGAATCTGTCTCAGAATAAAAAATAAAAATAAGTGGGAATGTAGCTCAATGTTAGGGTCCTTGTTTTAATCCCCACTACCACGAATAACAACAACTTCTACAGCAAGACAACATGACAGACTCCCTTTTGATAAGAATTGATAAAAACCGTAATGGTTTTATATGCCACCACATATATAGTTGTCCAAAGCACAAAGATATTGATAAATTTCATCTTTCATAAGCAATGTACAAAAAAGGCATCTGAAAAAGTTTAAACAGTTTTATGTGCATGAACAATGCTACACCAAGACCTTGGGATGCTTTCAACAAGGCTTAGTTCAAATCTGCAGGCCTCAGAATCAGGAAAGCTAGTGGTATATCTCTCAGCCATGCTGAAAACTTGAGGACACAGCAGTGGTGGGGAGGGGCTGATATACATTCTAGTGTCCAAATATCTGAAGTCTGAAGGAATTCTGATGTCCAAGGAAACAGAAGAAATTTCTTTCCCAGCCCCCAGAGAGGTATCCAGCATCCTTTTTTGTATTTATTTTTGGTACTGGGATTAAACTCAGGACCTTGCCCTTGTGAGGCAGGCAACAGAAGCACTGAGCTAAATCCCCAGCCCCAAGCAGTCTTTTTATTTGTTCTCCCTAGGGTCTCTGGAAGATTGGCTGGAGCTTGCCACATTGAGAGTGGATCTTTTTCTTTTAGTCCCCAGACCCACACACTTATCTCCTGTGGAATATCCTCAAGGGTACAACCAAAATAATGTTTTGCCAGGCTCCTACATTTTCATTCAGCCTAATGTAATGCAACAATCCTGCATATAGCTGAAAACACACTGCTCCCATCTTTATAATCTGGCTTTCTATCTTTTTTATATAGCCTTTTCCCCAATGAGAATTGCAGCTTTGGGGATTTCCATTTTCAGGATTTTAACCTTTGGGATTTCAATCTTTTAAGATAATGATTGCCACTGCTGTCATGCAAATGTCTTACCAATAAATCTAGAATGATTGCTAAAACTTACTCATTAGGTCCAATCAGCATAATGTCACCAGTATAATGAACCAATGTGATATCTTATGGAGGGGAAAGGTGATCAGAGCCCTATAGGGCTGACATGTTAATGCATCTAAGGCAGAACAGTGAATGGGGCATTGCTGGCCTTGCCAGTTGAAAGCACTCTTTTCTGTGGATCCTGTGGACAAGTATGAATAACTGTGTCATTTGTCAGGTCAATAGCTACACACCACATACCAAGGGATGTGTTGATTTGCTCAAATGGTGAATCTACATCTGGGACAGCAAGTACAGTTCAAGTCACTACTTGGTCAAACTTACAATAGTCTACTGTCGTTGTCAAGGATTCATGTCTTCTGCACAACCAAAATAGGTGAGTTGAGTGGGGATGTTTTAGAATCACCATGTCTACATCATTTAATTTCATGGTAACACTGATCTCTACAACCCCTCCAGAAATGTAATATTGGTTTGCATTTACTATTTTCTAGGTAGAAGCAGTTTGAGATGTACAGTTAGACATTTTTAGGATATGTAGGAGAAATTTGGTTTTATCCTTCAGAAGAATTTATGGTTGGATTTATGGCTTGGGAGATTATCATATATGGTAGGTGAGCTGCATAAGTATACAGTGTAAAAGGAGTGAGATGCAAAGTTCAGGACACAAAGAATACTAAGGAGGAGTGTAAAAACTTTAAACAAGGATATTAAAAAGGTCATGGAATATCAGACAGGGGTACTTTCAAATTTTATGGTATGAAGAATAAATGGAAAGCTCAGACAGTGAGAAAAAAAAGAACTCTTCCTAGGAATAGTACAATAATACTGTAGTAAAGATGTATTAAAAGAAGGTACACAGAAAAAGTGTTGGTGGAAATATTTTAGTCCATTTCAACTTACATAACCAAACACTGCAGAGTAAGTAATTTATAAACCCTAGAAATTTATTGCTTATGGTTTTAAAGGCCAGGAAGTCAAAGATCAAGGGACCAGGAAATTCAGTGTCCTTCCTTATATATGAAGACTGTGTTTTCAGAGTTCGTAGCATATAAGAACCCTCCAGTGTCTTGTATAATGGCATTTAACCCATTCATGAGAGCACCCAGGCACCAAAGAAAAAGCTGAGCCTTGCATAGGCAAAAGCATAATGTCTGTGTTTTTGTGGTTGAAGTTTCGGTACTGGTCTGGCATCTTCAGTGATCAGGTGTCATATTTGACTTCCTGGGGCCTGTTTTTGGATTTTAAAAGTTTACTGGTGCTTCATATATTATTTCCTTTCATTTGAAATAAGAAATATGGATGATTTGGTTTCTAGTTGGTAAGATAATAGAACAAAAAGGAATACACAAAATATTAAAAGATACAGATAACAAAAACCAAAAGAAGCACTCCAGATGTCTCCCACATGTTGTGTTTATCTGACTATTCTATAGCCTCCATATGACTTTCTGTTCTTGCCTTAGTTTAGCAAATGCGAGACGAAAATTAAGGCGTACACTAAGCTACCTTACACCATCCTCCAAGTGTTTCTTCAGCATCTCCATAGTGGGAAAGACCTGACTGCAGCCTATGCACTGCAAGGCATCTTCCAGGTCCACCATCTCTTCCGGGTTTTGGGTGCTGCACCTTGCCTCCTGATCCACAGGCCTTGGAGGCCTCTCAGGCTCTTCCTTTTCCTCTTGGATTTCATTGTCCAAGGTATCCTCACAATCGCTTAGGATGTCCTGTCCATAAGAGAGGCTGAGTTTTGGAAGGATCTTCTCGGGAATGGTAATTCTTACTGTTCCTAACTTCTTTTAAGGGGGTTCTAATTCTTTTGTACCTCCTACAACAGCCATACCCCCTTTCCTTGGGGCATGGATGTAGTAGAGATTCATGACTTTTTTCTTTGCAGAAGATTCTGAGGACCACGGTGGGCTACTGACCAAGGAGGAAGGTGAAGGAAAGTGTGAACAACAAGAGAAATTCTCCATCTCCATCACATCTTGATATAAAGGCATCTCAGAGGAACCAAGACCTGTTCGAGGTGACTGGTTTAAAAATAAGGTGAGAAGCTGGTCAGCAGAATTATCTGTAGGAGTGCTCATCCATGTGTGCATTCTGTGTGTGGTATATGTTATGTACAGTGTGTTGGCATGGCTATGACAAAAACTAGTTGTGTTATGTCCTGGAGAAAGATCATTTCTATCCCCTTTTGTATCTCTATACCTATATATATTCTGGCACATATCTGAGGATTGTTTCTGGTACTGATAAAGGTGAATAGTAATAAGTATGTGTGTGTAGAAGTGTATTCTGTGGAACAACCATGCCTGTGAGCCATTGTGTGATTGTTAGATGGTGTGACAGTAAGTCGTCTGTGCTAGAGGGGCCCACGTGTACTATAGGAAATGTTTATGACCTCAGCTCTATGAAGGCCTAAAAGCATGGTTAAAAAAATGATTCTAAGAGAAAAAATATTCATATTAAAGGGCACCAGAATGTTTTTTGTGTTTTTTGTAGTAGGTAGAGTAAAAACAGGTTATCCACTGAGGTGACCTGTAGTTCTTTACAGCATTCAGGTGCAAAGTCGTGGATTGGAAAGGGCTGTATACAGCAGAGGGTGTAAGGACATACCTGTGCAATGCTAATAGGAAATATGATATGAAATGAGTGAGAGAGGAAGGAAAGAAGTAAATGGGCCCATACTTAGTATACAACAGTGTGGCGTGTGAGTGCCTGAGGTTGATTTTATACTGCTCTGAGCAGGAGGTGCTGATCTCTTTGCCCTGCACATCTCTGCAGGACCCACTGCCTCACCCATAGCTGTCTCAGTACTCCCAGGAAAATTTGTGCTGAAGAACTTTGTGCTGTTCTTGAAGGCACATTTTCTATGTGTCCCTCCCAGGGTAGTTGAAGTCCCTCCACCCTGGGGCCCTTTGCTGTATGTGAAGGAAAAGTGAATTGAGTAGGACAAACTTGAACAAGCAGCTCTGCAGTGCCTCTCCCCAAACTCAGGCCACCTTTGCGTCTGCCTTGCCTTCATGCATGACAGGGATGGGCAGGCTTGCTGAAGAGACACAGGAGCAAAGCTGTGTGTCTGGGGAATTCTCTCCTTCCTGACTGGAGGCTAGGACGCTCTTCTGTGTCTCAGGGGCGTTCTCTGGAGACTTCTGCAAGTCTGGAGAGTGAAATAAGGGCAGCAACAGCAAAAACACTGATGCGTAGTAGAAACTGGGGTCTTTGCAGTTGTAAAACAGATATTTGAGTAGACATTTTGATTTAGCCATTGTTATCACCCATGGGAATTCCTCTTGTGAAAAACAAAATTAAATATAAGTTATTAAAATCATGTGGGTGTGGTGGATTCACTGGTAGTCATATCATGTATTTTTGGAGATGTATGCAGAATATTGGAAACTCATCTATGCCTAAAATATGAGTTCATGAAAGTTACATATTATTATTATTATTATCAATGCCTCAATTTTCTCTTAAGAAAGTATGAAAAAAAGAATATGAAGTATACACTTTATTAAAAATTATTGTCGATATATTTATTTTGCTAATGATATAGACAGTGATGTCAATGCAGATGTGCATACATGGCGGTTGGCTACATAGACGTATATAAATTATCAGATAGTTCTCTAGGAACTGGGCATGGTGCAGTTAAAACCTTCAACTGACTTCACAGACTTGCTCCCTGTTCCTCTCCTGGTAGTGTGCTTTCACTTTTTCCTTACATGTTTAATCTTCCTGCTCTTAACTTTTAGGAACCTCTTCCAAGAGGGACAGAAAAAAGCACATGGTGTTGTGCCAGTTGCTCAGTTGCTGAACACAGGGGATTTGTTTCAGTTCTGATTCACTCTGCTGATTCCTCTTCAGCCCCACTTCTCCTCCACCCCATTCCTTTGAGAATAAGCTCCTCTGCAGGAGAGGTGCACACACAGTAATGGAGACCTCACTGCTGAAATAGCTCATTTCCTTCTGTTCACCTCTTCCCTTCAGCTCCCCGAACTCCTTCTTCAGCACACTCTCCTTGGAATAATTACAGTGTTTGGTACTGTGGTCTCTGCTTTGGGTGGGAGCTACTGCATTTCAGTTCTGTGTGCTTCTGCAAGGATCCTGCCCTCTAAGTTCCTCATGCCACTCCCCCCACCACACACACATACACAAACTTGGTAAGATATTTTGTATTATTCGCTTTGTCGTGTATTTCTCACACTTTCATCCTCTGAATTTTGCATCCTAGAGTTTCATATCCTCAAATGAAAAGCTTTGCTAAACTTGTAAGTGTGAAGCAATTCAATGGTTTTTTTTTTTGGTTTTTTTTGGTACCAGGGATTGAACTCAGGTCCTTGCGCTTGCAAGGCAGGCCACCGAACTGCTGAGCTAAATCCCTGGCCCAAGCAAGTCCATTTTAGTGACCTCTTCTTGTTCAGAATGTGAACCAAGTTCACTGTCTAGTATTAAATGCTTTAAGATTCTCAGGATCTCTCATGAATGTGTCTGGCGTGGATGTCACGCACACACTGTAGTGAAGTGGTGTGTGTTGACTGCTATACCTGTGGTGTGTACAAGTTCATAACATGTTAGTTAAAATACGATTAGAGTTTAAGCAGTGACTATGAGAGGAGCTTGTTTGAATGGAAAGAAGTCTAGCGACTCAAAAGTATGTGTAGAGTGAATGTCCTATAATTAAGGACTTGTGTGTTCAGTTTTTAAAGTATGTAATGAAATTAGTGCAGAATATTCTCTTTGAAATTAGAACACTTAGTGTATTTGTGACTTTAAGCAAATAAAGGACCTGAGGATGCAAAAATGAAGATATATATAAACAAAGAACATACAAGCTAGATATAAAGAGTTATAGTTAAATAACACATAGTTTGTTTTCTGTGAGAAACTCAATGTATAAGTTATTTAAAGAATAAAATAAAAATGATAGGGAACATGGAAGTAGGGGGGATCTGGGGTTGGTGGGAGAGAGGAACGAAGGGGATGTAAAAGGAATTCAAATGTGATATATTTATGTACAAACTCCCTACAATGTATTTATTCAGTTCATATTATAAACAAATACAAATAAAGATCTTTTTAAAAGAAAAAAATACAGAACTATGTCAAGCTCTAAAATATATGAGGGTATAGAGTAAAATGTATAAGATTAAGAGGCTCATAATCAAGTAGAAAATAAAAAGAAATACTGAGTTCTTAAGATGTGGCTTTTCTATAAAATAGAATACTACTCAGCCATAAAGAATGAGAAATTAGAGTCATTCACAGGAAAATTGATACATATTGAGGATGTACCCCTAAGTGAAATAAATAAATCACACATGGGTAAATACCGAGTAGTTTCTCTGGTCTGAATAAACTGTAATAGTACATAAGATCCTAATGAGATAATTGACAATGTGAAATGGGAAGAAAAGGGCTAAAGGTGTAGGGAAAGTGGGAAGGGTAGGGGAAAGGTAATAAGGGAAAAGAAAAAAATATGAGAAAACGGAAAAGTGGAAATAAAGTGTTTGTAAATGGGGAAGGGAGGAGAGAGGTGAAGGGAGGGCAGGGACAAGGGGAAAAAATGAGAACCAAGACCTGTCATGTAAAGGTACAAGATCCCAATAATGAATGTAACTGTACTGTATACCTAAAATGTACCAGTAAACTCAATAAAAAGAAGAAATACTGCGTTCTGATTTGGTTGATTAAAAAATATAGAACCACTGATTTTACTAAGTAAAACTGTGTTATTAGAGCAAAACATAGGCAAGAGAATATTCGGAATAGCATCTTACTCTCTCCGTAATGAGAACCATCCTAATGTTGCACAAAGTATAATCAATGAATTTATTATTAAAATTTATGCCATGAAATATATGCAGTGTTGAGAATGAACAAATTTCAGTCGTCTGCAACATGAATGACATTCACATATAAACGTGAGCTAAAAGGAGCCAAACACAAAGTATGTAATTTGCCCTTCTATTCATACACAGTTTACAAAACCAACAAGCAAAAAAAATTCAGAAATAATAAATGTAGTGTCAACAAGGGAGTCGAAGTAGTTACTACTGTTTGCATGATAGAAATAAATATTGAATTTAAGGAATTCATATGCATCTGGACATGAGAAAGGAGGGTAAGGACTGCAGATGCATCTGTGTAGCAATACGTGTGAGAATATTGGCTATGAAAATATATGGATGTGATATGTTCTTTTCTTTTCTTTTCTTTTCTTCTGCTTCTTCTTCTTCTTTTTTTTTTTTTTTTTTTTTTTTTTTTTTCTTTTTTTTTTTTTTTTTTTTTTTTTTTTTTTTTTGATACCGGAGATTGAACTCGGGTCCTTGCGCTTGCGAGGCAGACGGCATGGATGTGATGTGTTCCTGGATTGGGTATCTCTGCACTGCATCTCAAGAGCACTTCTTCTGAGGATCCTGTTGTTTTGAACCTCATGGTCTACTGTACTCATCACTTTCTCAAACTGACCTACCACCCCTGCCACGTGTCTCTATCACACTCTCCTCCTCAGTAACTCTCCCGCTAATTCCTGAACAGAACCCAGTACTCCACTGATTTTGAAGTTCTCTCTTACATTTTCCCTTTGGTATTTGTTGCTCTCACTGCTGCTTATGTAAAACTATATGGAGGAGTGTTTTCAGTTTCTGGGCAGCCTTGAATCAGCTGATTGGCAGAGCCATTCAACTCGATCCTGGGATATACGTAGACTCTAGTTTACCTTCTGCATCTTATTTAATCATTACTTCATACCTGCACCAAGGAATTTGTCTTCACAAGAGAAATGATTTGCAGAAGAAATATTGCTCTCTTTCTGTTCTTGAGTTGGGGTCACTACATTGTTTATACCCTGCAGATCATCTTCCTGTAAATCTAACTTTTCTGAAAAATAAGAGACTTGGTTCTTGTTTGGTGTTTATGGGTATTTATCTCTCCTTAAGTGAGTGATTTGAGCCTACTATTTAACATGCTCAGTGAACATATGTAAATAATGAAATAGTATGGTTTCTCTTACTAAAAATTTTAAATGTAGAGTAACATTGATTCTGTCAGATCACTCCAGCTTTCAGCTTATACAAACTACTCTGCTATACTTAACTAAGCTGCTTTGTAGTTAGCTCTGATCCTGTGATTGCGTTTCCTACAAAGAAAAACGAGGAGCAGTGACATGTGCCACTTCTACGACTACCCTCACCTCTGCATCTCTCTGTTAACTTTCCTTTTCCAGTGGAATGAGATGTTGATAACCCTGGGTCTCTTTCAGTGCTCTGTGTCAGTGAGGACCATGTTTTCTTTCATCTCAGCCCATGAATTTTCCTATTGACAGCATATACCAACTTGAAATTTATGGAAGTGTAACCTCATCACAGACCAGTCACTGTCGCTTGGTCTGTTCCAGTGAAGTCAGGTTGTAATGGGTCACTGAGAGTCAATCTGATTTGGTAGGTAGTCAGGGGACAATTATGTTTGATGGCATTATTTATCTCCCACTGGCCTATTTTGTTTTTTTTTTTTCCTTTGTTGTTGTTTTGTTTTGTTTTTTATATATGGGCATGGAATACATGTGTGAGCTTTGGAAATTTTGTGATTTACAAAAACATCTTTGAATATGTACTCATTTTATTGAAGATGAATTAAAGCTCCCTTCACTGTCAAGGCCTCTTCCCACAAGGGACCATAGGAAAATACATGAGCCTCAAACTCTGTTAGAAGCATCAGACTATTCTCAGGAAAATGAGCCATTTTTTAAAATGTTGGTCTTGGCTCTACTCTGTCCCCCTCCCATGATTGAGCAATGGTCTTGCTTCATAAGAGTTAATTGTTTGCTGTTAATCTCCAAGGTAATCACAAGTGTGTAATTTCCAATTTTTCCATACAGAGCCAAATCTCATCTCCCTTATTCACCGTTCATTGTTAAATACTAATTTTGTGTGTGTACGAGCTTGAGTTTGTGTATTTATGTACATGTATGTCCTGTTTACTCTAATATTTCAAATAGCAGCTCTATGTGAACATGTCCATAGTCTGAAAAAAAACGTAGTTTTGACTCTTCATAAAATAAGTTGTTTATGACTTTAACTTATTCCTGCATACATCGTTATTTCGAGATATTCTAAAAATATTTTCTTAATTTGAATGAGCCACACTGTCTTTTTCACCAAAGTAAAAAAAAATAGTTCTATTAGAAATTTTATAACATCATTTACTTCCTTGGTGCCCTTAAGAAAAAGTAAAATGACAGAAAATGCACTTTTTCAGAAAATTAGTCTAGACTACACCTGTAACAGAGAAACCCAGAGTGACTCTGTATAGCCAGGCTCTAGGCCACAGAGAAAAAACCCGGGTCATCTCAAGCTTTTCTTCACTCCCAGACTACCTCCTCTCCCAGAAAGACACTCACACACACACAGAGGCTTCCCCCCTTCAGTCACTTCTCTCCCTCTTTATCTCCTCTGCTACTGTACCACAAACTAGACATACTCTCTTTTCCCTGTTTAGGAGGCAACTCCTGGTTCCTTATTTCCAGAGAATATGCTAATACTTACCTCTTGATCCCTTTTCAGGTTGTTTTAATAATGAAGGTTCCAAATATTTTCTCTTTCTTTCACGTTTCATGATTCAACTCTGGAGAATTGTTGTTATTAGATAAGTTTCTTTCTTAACTCTGCTCTTGAAAAGTTAGTTGATGATAATAAAGAATGACAGTTGGATAAACAGTATGTAATCCAAGAGGCCATCTGCTCACTAAACACCCTCCTGAGTAACTGATGCTCAGTACACACTGTGGTTGGTAAGATATCCGTTATGACAAAAGCCTTGGCAATGCTCTGTGACCTATCTGTGACATCCCTAAAGTTCTGGAACCCACCCAGGACTCATAGCACTGCAGCTAAAACCCAGTGCCTAAGTTAATGGTTATCTTTTAGCTAATGGAAATGCTATTATTAATTGAACTGTCAGATCTTGTACTAATAGAACACACATGCCATCAATTAAACAAAGGTAATCCTTTTATATGCCTAAAAGACACGGCATCAGTAAGTCTCACAAGTGATGATTATATAGCAGTACCATAGAGGATTAGGCTTAGTACTGTGTTTGTTTATCTTAGAGAATACTAAATATTATATCTTATTAATAGCCTTATTAGTAGTATTTAAATTATGTAGAGCCACATGTGAGATGCATATTACATCTGTCTCTTGTCACTCTTCCTCATCATTTCCACACTGGGTGGGAGAGAGATAACCACTGGCTCCACAAAATCTGGTCTTTGTGAGGAATTCTGTTCTCAAGGCTGAAGGCCTCACTCTCCATAATTTCTTATAGGACCCAATCTGTCTTTTGGAAAGATCTAGGTCCTGCACAGATTTTAAATTGAGATTGCTTGATTTTACCTCACACTTTGATAGAATGAATATACCTCAGCTTTTAGGGTTGACCTGTGTTTACTCTCACCCATAGTAATTTCCATTAGCCTCCTTCAACTTCCTTTACCCCACAAGCCCTGTCTCTGGCTCTTTTTATTTTGCATGGGCATTGAAAAATAGGCATATTTACTAAAAAATTCTTTTTTTTCCCCTCTCATTGAGTTTATTGGTACATTTTAGGTATACAGCATAGTTACATTCATCATTGGGATCTTGTGCCTTTATATGACAGGTCTTTTTTCAATTTTTTGCCCTTGTCCCTGCCCTCCCTTCACCCCCTCCTACCCTCCCCATTTACAAACACTTTATTTCCATTTTTTTCATTTTCTCATATTTTTTCTTTTCCCTTATTACTTTTCCCCTACCCTTCCCACTTTCCCTACACCTTTAGCCCCTTTCTTCCTATTTCACATTGTCAATTATTTCATTAGAATCTTATGTACTATTACAGTTTATTCAGACCAGAGACACTATTCAGTATTTACCCATGTGTGATTTATTTATTTCACTTAGGAGTATATCCTCAATATGTATCAATTTTCCTGTGAATGACTCTAATTTCTCATTCTTTATGGCTGAATAGTATTCCATTTTATAGAAAAACCACTTCTTTATCCAGTCTCCATAAAAAATTCTTATTAAATTCTTCTCCAAATGGAGAAGGGAAGGCTTTCGTATTAGCTATTTTGTGCTGTACATAATCACCAACACAAACAATTTAAAGGAGGAGAGGAGGTTTATTTGGATCACAGTTTTTAGTCTTTTCTAATGGATTACTCTAAAATGCTGGCTCCACAGCAGAAATGGCATGGTGGAAGGATATGGCTGAAGAGGGCTGCTCAACACATAGCAGCCAAGAAGCAGAGAGAGAAAGAAGGGGTCGGAGACAAGAGTATGCCCTTCCAGGTCACACGCGCTATGATCCACCTCCAAGTCAGGCCCCAACTCCTGCAGCATAATCCACCAGGAACTCATCGATGGATTAATGTACAGATGAATACAGTGCCCCACAATCCACACTCCTTCCAAAAGCCCCTTTTTTGAATATTCTAGTGTTTTGGGGGACATTTTGGGGTCTCAACCATAACATGTGGTCAGTGGTTCAACAGATGAACTTGGGACAAAATTTATACCCAAACAACCTCCCAAGGAATTTGTTAGCTGGGAGCTTTCCTAGTTTCATATGACCTTTCTAGGTAGCTCACTTTTCTGTGCTTTTTGATCCCTTCTTTCATGCAATGCTTCTTTTAATGTGGGCCATTGCTTTTTGACATAATGCCAGGAGCCTTTCTAGTAGTAGATTAATAAGAGCAGAATTCTGAAGCCCTTGGCAGAGTACTAAGTCCTGTTTTATGGGAAATTGCTCACATTTTGGCAAATTCTCCATTACACAGCTTTATATTTCACCCAACTCCCCTGAAAAAGGTACTTCAAGATCCTCTCCCAGGAACACTGTCTGGTTCCAGTTGGTCTGTGCCATCCAGGTTGTGCAGCTCCGTTGGCATGTAGCCCTTCCCTTCCTTACAGACCTAGTACTTCCTCAGCAAGGGCACACTTAGCTTATCCCCTAGTTACTGGTCTTCATAGTAAGAAGTGAGGTGAGGACAAATCCAGAGGTGGAAAAAAACTGTCTTACAAGGTATCTTCCGTAGTTGAAGCTTTTCCATAGTATTCAAGCAAGGGGAAGAGGTAGCAGGCCCGTGATATTCATGTGGATCAAGATTCATGGGACATTCCTTTACCTAGATACCTTTATCCTAAGCCTGAGACCAGTGTTCTGACTTCAGCATAGGACTTTCCTGTACTGATAATTTAGTTTCTCTTAGATTTTTTCTCCTTCTGCTTCAGTTGTGGCTGGCACTGAGCTCATGTTGCCCCTCTGGGGAAAGGAAACCTGGTCCCATTAAGTGCTATCTCTTTTATACTCCTACTCTGCCTTAATTTGCCCACTCAACTCCACAGCATTTAAAGTCCATTTCACTCATATCTTTTAAATGTCAGAGATTGCTTGCACTACTACCTCCCCTTCACTTTTTTGTGTCCCTGTTCTGTACAAGTGAAAGTTTTGGCACGTGCTCTATTATAGCACAACAGGAATTATGAGTGCATACCAGGAGGAATTACAAATTCCTCATTTCCATCTGGCAGGTGAATGAACCAACTCCAGAATCCCATCATCGGAGTCTCATTCTCGCATCCCTCCTGGCAGCAGCTGCCTTAGGTCAGGTACCCTGGTAGTTGACTAAGAGGTTTCTTATGCAAACGACTTCATGATGAGGTGCTCTCCAGTGAAATTTTTAAAGTGTGAGGAAGCAGGACACAGCAGGAGAAGAGGCTAAAGTCAGCTCAGCTGAAACCTGGCCTTGGTCTGATCCTTTGGAGATTTATTCCTAGGGTTTATGATGGTACCACAGATCACCTCTCCTTAATCAAGAGGACTGAGTACTTGCATCAGACCCTCACTGACTGCACACTGCATCCAGGGAGGGTGGTGGTGTAACCTGTGGATGTGGACTTCTTATGAGAAGAGTGCCACTCAGTCATGACAGCTAACACAGCAGCTGGGGCAAAAGCCAATTGGGAAGGGCATCTTGGGGTCTACACAAGACTTTGTAACATCTGGTGTATCCCTTTGCTATGCTCACTGTGTGTGTTGAAGGAATAACCTATTTATTTTCCCTGGGCATCATATTGTGAGCATTTCCTAATGTCACCATTTTTTTCTAAATGACATATTTACTGACTATTAAAATATCTTTTAGTCACCCATTCTTCTATGAATAAGTCATTTCAAAGTTTGCTACAATAATGCTAGAATAACTGTTGTTAGTTTTTATGTATTATTATTTTTACAAATTGTTGGATTCGAGTTGATCAAATTATGATAATTTTGCATTTGAATCCAACAGAGAGATTGGCCAATAGGTTTCTTTTATTGCAATAGCTTTGTCTAGTATGAGGATACTGGTGGCTTTATAAAATGAGTTTGGGAGTTGAATTTAGTTTATTTATTTTTTTCTCATTGAGTTTATTTGTACATTTTAGGTATGCAGTACAGTTACATTCATCATTGGGATCTTGTGCCTTTACATGACAGGTCTTGGTTCTCATTTTTTCCCCTTATCCCTGCCCTCCCTTCACCCCTCTTCTCCTCCCCATTTACAAACACTTTATTTCCATTTTTTCATATTTTTTTCTTTTCCCTTATTACTTTTCCCCTACCCTTCCCACTTTCCCTACACCTTTAGCCCTCTTCTTCCTATTTCACATTGTCAATTATATCATTAGGATCTTATGTACTATTACAGTTTATTCAGACCAGAGAAGCTATTCGGTATTTATGCATGTGTGACTTATTTATTTCACTTAGGAGTATATCCTCAATATGCATCCATTTTCCTATGAGTGACTCTAATTTCTCATTCTTTAAATGAATCTAATTCAGTACTTCTCCTTGACTATGTTTTATTAAATTGTGCCATTGAAGAAACTTTTCCATTTATCATAAATTTAATATATTTCTTTATTACCTTTAAATAACTGCAATAAGTGCATTGGTGACCCTCAATATTGGTATTTGATGTCTTTTCATTTTTCCTTTATCAAGTTGGCAAGGACTGTATCATTTTATTACTGTTGTAATTGTTTTGATCATTTCAAAGAACCAGATTTTGGGTTGGTTTTATCTATTATTTTTCATTTTCCTGTTCCTTGGTTTCTGTTCTGTCTATCATTACTATTTTTTGTTCTCTTGACCTTGAGTTTAATTTATTCTTATTTTCTAAATTGTGAAAGTGAACACTTAAACCATTACTTAAGACCTTTCTCATCTTCTGATATAATAGTAATTAATTCTGTGAATTTCTGTCAAAGTACTTTTGCTGTATGCCAAAGGTTTTGATGTGTTATATTTTTTACTTCATCACATTAAAATATTTTTAAATTTTCTTTTGTGATTTCCTCTTTAAGCCGTAGGTTAATTAAAAGCATTATTTATTTCCACACATTTGAGGTTTTGCCAGATGGCTTACTGTGTGATTTTTAGGATAATTCTACTGTCATTAGGAAATATGCTCTATATGATTTTAATTTTCTAAAATGTATTTAATTATTGAAGACTGCTGTCTTTTGGGCATAAAATTTGGTCTATATTTGTGAATAGTTTTGCTACTGTTCGGTAAAGCAGTCTATAAACATCAATTAGGTCAACTTGGTTGATAATGTTGTTATAAATTTTTCATGTGGTTACTTATTTTTGCCAACTTATCTAACATTCCAAAGAAAAGAGCAATCTCTAATATAACTGTAGTATAATCTCTAATATAACTGTAAACTCCTCTACTTTTTCAGTTTTTGCTTCATGCATTTTGAAACTCTTATTAGATGTAGACATATTAAGGATTGCTGTGACTTCTTAATAAATTGCCTCCTTTATAGTTAGGTGATGTTTCTTTTCAAATCCAGTAATAGTCATTGTTCTAAAGTCTACTTTGATAGTAATAGTCATTTCTAGTTTTTTATTATTGTTTTTAGTCATATTTTGCTATCCTCTTCCTTCAATCTAGCTGTTGTTTTTATTTAAAATAGATTTCTTATAGACGATATGTAGGTTTTTTTAAATCCAAACTGACAGTCTCTGTCTTTTAACTGGAATGTTTATACTATTTATATTTGACATAATAATTGATATGGTTATGTTTAAATACACTATGTTGCTCTTTATTATTTGTCCTATTGCTTCTTTCTTTGTTTTTTTCGTTCTTTGTTTCTTTGTTTGTTTCTTTCTTTCTCTTTTACTCCTTTCTTTATCCTTATTATGATCCCCTTCTATCTTCACTTTGGGTTTGTTAGCTTCACTGAGCTTCACTAGTTTTGTTGTTTTTACTCATTTGTTTATTTTTTGTGCTTGCTCTAGGATTTACATTGCTTATCTTTAGCTGATCAGCCTATCTTCAACTCCATATGTTGTATGAGAATATTTTATGTATTTCCCCTTTAGTCTTTGGTGCTGTTATTGCCATTTATTTTACTTCTCATGGCAGAAACTATATAAAGAATGAGAAAAATGGTTTTAAAATGTTTTCCATATATATTTTCCATTTCCAGTGCTTTTGATTCCTTTCTTAGTCCCAAATCCTCCACTGATGGTTTCATTCTGCCTGAAGAAGTCATTTTAACATTTTTGTAGGACCTCTGATGGCTTTCGTTTATATGAAATAGCCTTTATTTTATTTTTGAGAGATAGTTTCAGTAATAATGAATTACTCATTGATTTTTTTTTTCTTTTAGGGCTTTTATGATGTTATTCTAGTCTCTGGCATAAACCAAAAATGGTTTTGTTAAGAAATGTGAGCTAATTCTTCCTTGTTCCTCTGTAGGTAAAGTATGTGTTTATTTTCTGAGGATTTGTATAATTAAAATCACTATCCAAAAATCTGTTAGATCCTTGAGTTCAGATGGAGACATTCTTGATAGAAGGTTTAGATGACAAGGGATGCCTACTGTCTATATTGATTTGTTTCTAAACTTTTAGCTTGCAAATGGCAAAGTTAGGAGCAGAGATACCCTGACAATACTTGCACTGGCCAAGCCAGAAAAAGACAGTATATTCAGAGGGCTTAATGGAGGAAAAGTAAAGGAAAACACTAGTGTTTGGTGGCCAGCATTACAGGAACTAATAAGAATCCAAATGCCAAGCCTGTAGGAAGCAGTTAGCATCCCTAGACCTACAGACAGAAGGAGAAGTGTTATTCCCAAACCTCTGTGACAACTGAAGCCCTAGCAAAGGAGTAGCCCAACAGAATCTGTCAGTAGAGGGGATAAACTGCTGCTGAATCTGAAGGGGTCTAAGAGAGTTCTTAGTTGAGGTTCTCTAGAAGTAGACCTTGAAACAAATATTCATTATAAATTAATAATTTTGAGCCATACATAAGAAAATGGGGAAACCAAGACAGGAAAAGAGATAAAGCTTACAAGAGTGCAAATTCAAACTAAGCTTGGCCCCAGCACAACCTTATAGGTTGCTCTGGAGTGAAATCATATGTCAGTGTTATCATATTCCAGAATCTGTCCCACTTCGTGGCAAGGGAACTGGGCTTTCATCCTCACACACCAGCCACTGGCTAATTCTCAGGAGACCTTACACTCCCAGGCCCTCCCAACTTTCTACCTACACAGTGAAGTGGCTGCAGGGGTCCAAAGATGGTTGTCTGAGGAAAGCTGTAAGTATCAGCCAATAGAAGCAGAGGAAATCAAAACTAGGAAAGAGACACACAGAAACAGGCATGTGGGTATAAGCACCAATAGTAGTCACACAGTGGGGGTAGAAAATTGAAACCCCAAACATATTCACTATTGATCTCCCATTGGCCACATCCAACTAGAAGCCAGAGGCCAAGGACACCCAAGATGATGTGGCTCTGCATATCATCTTCCTGGGACCTATGACTTTATAGTGGCACTGGAAAGTGGTAAGTGTAACTGGAAAGCAGATAGAAAATTAGAATTTCAGGGAGAGATTAACAATCACATACATATCTATTTGGTTTTCAAGTTCAAATAGTGATCATTTGAAAGTAAGACATACTTATATATGTGTTCCATATATTTAACTAACACTTACTGGCTAATAACTATAATATAATAATGTTGACTATACCCTATACCTTTAATGTTATTTTCGTGATTGCAGAACAGTCTCTCTGAATTAATTTCTCCTTTATGAAATTTAAAAAAAACAAAAAGATGCATATTTCCTATTTCCAGCTGGGAATTGTTATGACCAAAAAAAAAAAAACTAAGTAGTTAGAGTAAAAATAACCACCTCCTCTGAATCTTGTTTAACACTTGAAAAATCTCACCAGCTTTTGTGGAAATCAATATGGAGATACCTCAAAGAACTAGGTTTAGAGGTTCCACTTGACCCAGCTATTCCTCCACTGGGTATCTTCCCAAAAGAATTTTTAAAATCATACCATAGCAATATATGCTCACTCATGTTTATAGCGGCACAGTTTGTAATAGCAAAATTTTGGAAACATCCCAATTGCCCATCAACTGGAGACTGGATAAAGAAGATGTGTGTGTGTGTGTGTGTGTGTGTGTGTGTGTGTGTTAATAAAATGGAGCACTACTCAGCCATGAAAAACAAGAAACTAGAGATATTTATATCAGCAGAGAAGCCCAACTATGAAGGCACCAACACAGCAGTGTCTGTGCCCACCCCTCTGTGAACAAGAGAAAGAGGACCTCTCTGAGGCTCCTAGATGAAAATTGCAGCCCACTGGAAAAATGAAGAAAATCTCTGCGATAAAGGCACACCACACCACCATAGTTGGTAAGTTGGAGGGACCAGCACCTCACATCAGAACCTGGTATAACTTCAGGGGAAGGACACCTGGAACCTGCAGTAGAACCTTGCAGAGTTCAACCCAGCAGGAGGTCAGAGATCTCAACTTGGGCCTTGTAGCCAGAAATCAGCCTGAACCTCTGGAATAGCTACTAGCTTGCTGAGGCTAATTATCCTAGATCTGAACACTCCTGTCCACGATGTCTACTATGTCAACCTTAAAGGAGGCCCCCTATTTGTACTTTTTTTTTCAAAGTAATAATATTGATTTCCACAGTGGTTGCACCACTCTTCACTTCTACCAATAATGAAGAAGGGTTCCTTTCTCCCCACAACCCCACCAGCATTTATTACTGGTTGATTTTGTGATAGCAGCCATTCTTTCTGGGGTAAGGTGGAATCTCAGAGTTGTTTTCATCTGCATCTCTCGAATGACCAGTAATGTTGAACATTTTTTCATATTTTTATTTGCTGCTTTTACTTGTTTGTCTGAGAAATGTCTGTTCAAGTATCCATTTCTGAATTGGGCCTTTGTCTTGGGGTTCTGATATTTTTGAGTTCTTTATATATTCTGGATAGTAGACCTTTGTCTGACAAATGCCTGGTAAAATTTTTTTCCCACATTGTAGCTTGTCTCTTAGCTCTATTGGTGGTTTCTCTTGCCATGCAGAAACTTTTTAAAAAGATGAGATCCAAATTAATTCTTTGTGCTAGTTCCCATGCTAGTGAGGATTTCTTCATAAAGTCTTTTCCTATGTCAATATCTTCAAGAGTTCTACCTATCTTCCAGCAAGTTTAGCAGAAATGGAGATTTAAATGAGATAATTCATAGTTTAGGAGGGCTCATCTCTGACTTGCCTTCTATCCAAGAAACTGATGTTTATTTCTCCATTGAGAAGGGACTCTTGATATATAAGAAGTACCAGATACCATGCAGATCTCTGAGTCTACTTATAGTAAATGTTTGATGAACAATGAACTGTTCAGTGATTGCATAACAAGTCACAGTGCCCGTGTCCAGTGTGGGACCTCTGGTTGATATAAGCATTCTGAGTTGTAAGGCCTCACTTGAAATTAACCTTGAGGAAATTTGAAGAGGTTTTCAAGGATAAGATATTGTAAGTGAAAATTAGTATGTAATGTCCATTGTACTTATGTCACGCTATATGGAAATATCAACAATATTTTCTTAAAAGCACAAGATGCATTTTTTTTGAATTGGACAAAACTCTCATGTACAAATTTACAGACAGCATTTGTGCCCAAAAGCCAATGTACTCATGTGAGTGATGTCTCAGAGTGGTAATTTGTGAAGAATCCTTGTGATTCTTAATTACTATTTATTGATAGATTTTTATTAATTACAATAATATTTTATAGATCCATGGATCCTTTCATCTCTAATTTTCAAAATGTTTTACAACTAGTGATTAATTCCTCTAGCATCCTAGGGAGAAATCAAAGGTAATTTTCAGTGAACGTGCACTAATAATCAAAATGCCTTCCTCAGAAGTTTTAGATTTAGCTAGGTTTTGTTGCTTGAAGTCTTGGACTGAGGAGCATCTCATCCTCCAATTGTATTCAGAAGGGATCCAATAGAGGAAATCTCTTCAGATTCTACCAAAGGCAGAAATGCAGTGTACAGATGATATACTTGTGGAGTAAATCGAATCTATTTGGAATGACTGTAGAACTCCTTGGTTCCACGAAAGTGCTCACTATCAGCTTTCCCGGTAGGAAAGAGGGGTTCAGCTTCCACCCAGGAGCAGGAGTGATCTGGTGTGGCCTGGTGTGCAGCCTTAGCATCAGAGGGCAGGAACTAGGCTGCCACTGCTGTGCTGCTGCTCTGTGGCCCTGTGGTCGTCAGTGAGTCGCTTTACTTTCCTACACATTTATTTCTTTGTTTGCAAGTTAAATTGGATTATTTGTGTGCCACAAATGGGCAGTCCAAGTAACAATATTTGCTCGTATATCTGCATTTTCTTTGGCCCACATGTTTTTTTTTTTTAAATGTACATGGCTTTCTGGCTTGCCGATCTGGCTTGCTGATTCCTCTCCCTTTTATTATCTTCCATCCAGTCTTCTTTCGTCATTTATTCAATTTTCCTGGACCCTGGAGGCACCTCCGTTTGTAATCCCAGAGCTAGATCATCTCAGATGCTGCGTCCAGCTCTGATGTAGAGAATCTCGGTCCTAGGGGGCTGCTCAGCCTCTGCAGTCAGAACTAGGAAGCTTTGGAGTTCTTTTTTTATACTTCCCAGTCCCTCCCATCTGAGACCTGATGATGTAATCTCCTAGGCCTGTTCCTATAAATCCCCTAAAGCCACACTCCATTCCAGTCACAGGATGAGCCTTTTCTATCTCTTGTTATAGTAACTGATATCACACCACTTGGGTCCCTATTTTCTAATTCTCTCTCTTCAATTCTTGGGTAAAAGCTAAAGGTGGAGAAGCTTTATCAGGAGAAAGACTTTAATCAATTACGGGGGGAAAGAGAGATGGAAAGAAAAGGCGAACACAAAGGTTCATTCTTCCCATCTCCTAAATTTGAGTTAGAAAAGTTAGGTAGTTATTTCTAGGATTCACTTTTGTAGATTTTCCAGTTGATTCTAATGTTCTTCTTGATTCTTAGCTCTTGCCTTTAATGAGCAGTTTCCTTGTTGAGTCCATTTTATTGAGCTACCTGGTGACGCTCACTCTCCACAGAATTTGCTCACAGTGACTAAGGACACACAACTTCTGTGGGCATCAGGGCTCAAGTTCTCTTTACAAAGCACCCTGTGTTGTAGAAACTTCCCCACACATCTGCATGCAGGAGTTCTGTCATTAACGTTGCCTTGTTCACCCAGTGGAATTCATGTAGGGTGGGGAAAACAGCTTCTTTATTAAAAGCTTTCTTTTTGTAAGCCTTGGCTTTGTGACAGTTGGAATTTTCTTCTGTAGTTGAAAGAACATATTTCTGTTAAATATGACCTGGGCATTGGTGTGTCCTCAAATATCTGCTGACCAAACAGATAATATACAAGTTGAAGAAGAGCCAACTACAGATAAATTTGCATAAGTAGAATGTGCCTCACTCTAAAATTAAGAAGCTGACTCCATGAGCCACATATCAATTGCAGTTTATCAATTCAATCCCCTTTCTTAAACAGTTAATTTTTCTCCGATAATAATTCTTGTTGCAGAAAATATAGGGAATAGATAGCAATCACCCATAAACTTAGTGCTCCAATATTCATTTTAGCATAGTCACCAGAGACTTTATCCTATGCGTGGCCGTATTTGTTAAAATGTAGCTGAGATCACAATAGTCTCATCTCTTAAAGCTACACTTTCCTTTTAGGGACGTTATGAAATCTCTCTGAGGGAAAATTGGAAACTTATGCTTTTAATTGTTTTTTAATAAATTTTCAGTGGTCTAGAGGAGATGGGAGAGTTTTCCAGAACAGAGTTTACCTATCGAAAGAAGAGATTCAATATTTCTGAAAAAATGCTATGGATTAGAATTTTACTTGAGCTAACCATGCAACCAAAAATTCTACTTCTTGTCCATGCACATCTTAGATATGGCTTCTAGGCATCTTCTCAGATGCACTTTGATAAGGATACCTAAGAAAATTGTAGCCTTTTTATTTTATTATTGCTAAGAAAATTTATGTTACTTGATGATAAAGATATAGATAGATATGGTTATATACTGATTCTCCCAAAACAAAGGTGATTGTTATTATACATTGCAAACATATACCAATAAAAAATAAAACATTGAGAAATTCCAATGTGCCCCACGTCTCAAGGATTTGCCCTAGAACTATAAAAAAAGTGGTTCCTATGGAAAAGAGGGTCCATGCTAGGGAAAGTAGAGCTGATAATCATTTTCAGTATTATAATTAAATGAAAGGCTGGGGATTTGGCTCAGTGGTTCCGCCACCTGCCTCGCAAGCGCAAGGGCCCGAGTTCAATCCCTGGTCCAAAAATAAAAAATTTAAAAAAGTAAATGACAGCCAGGAATAGTGACTCATGTCTGTAATTCCAACTACTCAAGAGACTGTGATAGGAGAATCTCAAGTTCAAGGTTCTCCTTGTAAACTTAGCAAGGCCCTGTCTAAAAATTGAAAAGTAAAAAGTACTTGGGTTATAGCTCAGTGTCAAGTGCTTGCCTTCTGTGCACAAGGCCCTAAATTCAATCCCCAGTGCCAAAAAAATAAAAACCAGGAAAAAATTCACATTTAATGACCATATATTCAGCCTCAACCTTTAAACAGATGGAGTAGCACCACTTAGAAAATATGTGATTCAAGAAAACAGCCAATACCCCACAAACTCATTTTCCCATTGTATTCATCTTCAAGGTGGAGACTTCAAGATAAGTGCAGCAAGTGAGGAATTCTTCTACAAGATGGAGGGACAATGAGGAATACCATTTCTTCCTCTGCTCCACCCTTGTCAGGTGCAAGGTGTAGTGACCCCTAAATATTGTAACTCAATGACACTTTCAAGGTTCAAGTGTATTCAGGATTCTTGTCCCCGACTGGAGCACAGTCAAAACTGCTCTGATAACTAGCCTACATGGAGCGGTAACAGAGATAAGTGCTGTGGACTCCATTAGGTACAGCAAAACAAGGAGGCAGATTGAAATGAAATACAGAACTGCTGTATCAAGTAGGTAGCAAATGTGCAATGATGCAAACTTTCTCAAATAGCCCAGGTAGATGACAGCTTTCAAAATTCTTAGCACTTAACTTATCTAAGCCTTAGGAAAAAAGTGATTTGTCTGAGGTGGAGTATTTACTAAATGAGAATAGTAATTTTCTAGGGCATCAATGCTTAAGAGCTTTGTTGAATTAGTTTTTTTTTTTGATGAGCCAGGTCCAACTGACATGAAAGCCAACATTTTCAATACTTAAAAGTCAATTCCCTGTGAACTAAAACCTTAGTCTCATTCTGATTTCAGACAAAAGAGTACATGATAAGAAAACCAAAGTTAAAGACAAAAATACTCCAGTCCTGTCACATGTACATTGAGATGGAAGTACAAATCAGTCTGACTTATCTCCTCACCTATACTTGTGGTGGTATGTAAAATGGGAATGTTCCTTAATTTATTTTTAATAATTTGAGTATAGAAACTGAGTACTTTCCTTCTCTTATCTTCTTAGCAGTCAACAATAAACACTGATTAAAAATAATAGCTTGGGACCTTTTCACATGTAAGTGGGACTTTGAAATCTCCTAATATAAGGGACACCTTCAAGATCTGACTATGGGAGATTTACAGATCTCCAGCCTCCACTCTTCTATTGCAGTCAATCCATGTAGGCAGAAACAGTAAGCCCCACAGCCTACTCTGAGTCAACAGCTGAGTTAAGCAGGAACTTCGAGTCAGGCTCATTCCCGGTGACCCTACGACTGCCCATTCCCCTTGCTGAAGCCTTCTTAGAACTGCCAAGTGGGATAAGAATATTCTTAACCCAATCTTCTTTCCCTTTGCTCAGATCCCTTGGTTTAATGATTTTCTATCACTCATGTGTGCTTTCTTTAATAAAATCGTCTGCACACCTCAAGGTTCCACACTAACACATCCTATTTGGGAACCATCATCTGAAGTAAGACAGATCTTCATTGTTCTGAGTTGTAAATAAGTTTTGAGACAGGTATTAATCGGTTATGTCACAGACTTATTCTCTTCAGTCTGTCCATCACCCTCACAATTATTGCCCTATTTGCCCTACTGTCTGAGTCCTTTCTCACTGACTCATGTACCTTCAGTAAGTTAATCACATACCACTTTGTTCTCCTATGAATCACATTGTTTGAATCAGTTCCTTAATCCAGTCTTTCTGTGTTGATATCACACCAGGAGCATTCTTTGTCTTTTTATTTACTTTCTCCTATTCATCCATGCCTATGATTTCAATTGTCACCCTGATCCATATCTTCTCTTGGATTGACTGAATGAATAAATGGATGGCTTATAAAGGGATCAAATAAATATTTGGTTAGAAAACCTATCTCCTTTACATGTAGGCTTTTGCTTGGTTACAGTGACCCTTACCTGCTACAAGATGAGCAAAACAGTTCTGTTTGCTGCATAATATATTACAAAGCAGGAAAGAAAGCCGACTAGTTTTTAGTAAGATTTTCCAGGTTATGAAATAAAAGATCTTTAGTGAAGTATTACTTATTAAAGAGTGCATGTCAAAGGTTTACTGTGTATATACCAAAGACTGTTCTGTGTGTGGTAAATACTATAATGAACCAGACAGGTATGACTATTCTCACAGAGCTTCTCCTCCAGTGGGAGAAATGAATGTACACAGACAGCAATTTCAGAAGTTGATTGCAATGAAGAAAATAGAAAAGGCATGTGTAATAGAGACCAGTAAAAATTACAGGAGGATTGATCAGTAAAAGCTTTGCAGACACATGAGCTCTGGACAGGGACTTAAGTGGTGAAAAGTCAAGTATGCAAATATCTAGGAGGAGAGCCCTCGTAGTAGAAGAGAAAGTAAGTGAAAAGGCCATGAGGTTGAAACAAGCTTAACATGTAAGATTAACAAAAGTGGCCAGTATGACTGAAACATAAAGAAAAAGAAGAGCAGTGTAAGTTACTATTATGTTATGAGTATGACTTAAATATTCTCCAATGGTCTGTTAAAGGCTTGATTCCAGGGTGGGGGCACTGGGAGCTGGTGGAACTTTTAGGAAGTGACAAGTCCTTGGGTCGTTGGGTATGTGACCCTGGAAGCCAGTAAGATATTTATCATCCAACAATTTTGTTGGTCTTAAGGGGGTGGTTATAAAAGGAACAAGACTGACCCCACCCACCCTTTCTTCATGGTTTCAGATGTGAAAGTTCTTCCCACTCAACCTTCATCTGCCAGAGGGTTCTTACTGTAAATTATACTAAGACAATTTGGACTTTCATTTTCAGTTACCAAATGTGACTGAGTCAGAAAACCCATGTGCCTGACTCTGGGGATCGCCTTACCTAAGTGGCTCCTTTGGTACCCAACATGACTAGGACGGGATGAGCTTGGGTTAACTTGCTTCAGGGGCCAGGCTTGTGCCACAACCCAGCAGCCTCTGCTGACCTTCCCCATATCGGTAAGAGCAGAGCATCATGCTGTACTTCTGAACTTCTAGCTATAGGAATCTACCTTCCTTTTGGATGCACTAAATGTTTGTATTCAAACATCTGACTTGAGATATTATTTAGAAAATTTAAAAGGTATTATAGTTATCTTAGTTACTTTGTCATTGCTGAGACATAATACCTGATGCCCACCATTGAAAAGAAATGGAATTTATTTTGGCTCAAAGTTTGTAGAGCTTTCAGTCCATAGTTGTCTGGTTCCAAGGCAGGGCAGAGGAGAAACAGTTCATGGTAAGGCAGGCAGGAAGCAGCGTGGCTTCCTTCTTCTTCCCCTTTTTTATTCCATACAGGCTCCGTGCTTATTAGTTGGTACCACCCACACTCAGGGTGGGTCTTCCCTCTTCACTAAATCCACACCCAGAACTGCACTTTACCTATCAATGCACTAATCCAGTATCACACTCCCATAACTCAGTCACTTCCAAAAGCCCCACCCATGAATTTTTGGGGGATAAAAGCCATAACAGTGTTATCTTTCCCTGTCACCAAAACAAAGAAAAATGTTCATTAGGAAATTTAGAAAATATAGGCATGCACCAGAAACAGAAAGAAAGAAAAAGAACCTGCCTTCTAGAGATAACCATTATTTTAGCTACTTTCCTCGTGGCTAGGACAAAATATGGAATACCCACAATTTAGACCAGGAGAGATTTACTTTGGCTCGTGGTGTGTAGAGAATTCAGTCCACAGTGGGCTGGCTCAAGGTAGGAAGGGCCTGGTGGAACAGTCTGGGCAGAGGACAGCTGCTCATGTCATAGTGGCCAGCAATCAGCAAGCAAAGGGAGGAGCCAGGGAGGGAGATGGAACCTTGCAGGTCCCTTGCCCAGCGACTCACCTCCAGTGAGGCCCCACTCCTAACAGCAACTTAGCTATGAATTTATCAGTGGATTAACACACGGATGAGCACAGTGCCCCATGATTTTATCATTTTCCGAAAGCCCTGCCTCTGAACACATGAGGCTCTTGGAGGACACTCTAGATCTAAGCCATAAAAACTACATTAATAATTAATGTTTAGCTGGGCGTGGTGGCGCACGCCTTTAATCTCAGCACTTGGAAGGCTGAGACAGGAGGATCACTATGAGTTGGAGACCAGCCTGGGCTACATAGTGAGTTCCAGGTCAGTCTCAACTATATAGTGAGACCCTGACTCAAAAAACAAACAAACAAACAAACAAACAAATTTACATTTACCCATTCAGACACTTTTTGTACATATTTATGAACCAGTATTTCTCTTATAATGTTAATTATTTTGTTACCTGAATTTTATGATTAGTACATAGCAGTCATCTCTCTGAATTATTAAATATTCATTCCCCAAAAACAGCACTGTTTGGCACTGCAGATAGTTGTCTCACAATGACATCAACTCTAACATGTACTGTGGGCTGATGAGCTAATCTTGAGATGTAGAGAAGACAGTCAGACTTTCTGTCAAGGAGAGGCATCCGGGGACTGCAAGATACACAAAAGAGAGGATTTCACGGACACAGAATGAAACATGGCCCTAGGAAATGCACAGTTTCTTATGAGGAAATTTGTAGCAGAAAATAAAGAGAAGAGATCACCTGGAGACTGTTCCCTCAGACTCAGCACATGTGGTAGCCAAGTGCCAAGGCTGAGGCAACAGTTAAAAAGAGGGACTCCTTGCTGGAGACTCATCCTTCACACTGAGGTGGGGACAGATGAGGTCACATTTCTTTAGGGCAAGCTGTGCCATCCGGCAAAGCTCGATGGCGGTATGTCAGTGGGGAAGGCCACTGTCTTCAGGAGATAGAAGTGCTCAGAAAGAGCACAGGATCTGTACCAAGAAAAGACAACTGTCAAGGCAGAGAGAAGATACCAAGCCCTGAATTAGATGCCTAGAGCCTACGACTAGAGAGGTGCGACTTAACCCTTGGGTATCTAAGGATGTTATAAACCTATCAGGATCAAGACTGCTTTTGAATGCACCAAAAGCTTCTGATTCACCATGGCAACAGACTTCCTGCTGAAAGGTAAACCCAGACCTTCTGCTTGAATGTCTGTTCAGTGCTTAACACACATTCTCCATGTCTGAGTGCCTAATAAATTTTCTTTTCTTGTACTTTTAGTCAATCTCAAAGAAGGTCTTCAATGAAAGAGGTGCCAAGTTGGAGCAGAGAGGATTTCACTGCCAATGTAACTAATTTTGTTTTGGCAGAGGTTCTCTTTCCTATGCCAGCAACTGTAGCTGAGCACTTCCAACAATCCAGGAAGTGTTTCTGTGAGAATCATTTCAGCCTCATTCTTACTTTGTTTAAGAGAAACTGCTAAGGTCGCCTATCTATTGTGCTGGTCAAGGTGAAGAATAGCAACAAAATTTATAGTTTTCTTCTCCTATGTTGATACTCTGGCACGGATACTGTGGGAACAATGATTTGATTCTATGAATACTATAATCACTGATAACTTTGTGCTATAATGTCTCCTTTAAAACTGGGCTGATTTTGAGAAGAAAAGAATAATAATATTATTGGTCTTTATAGGAACCTTTAAAAAAGTCAGGAATGGAAAGTTTTAGTGTTTGTGTGTATCCAACATTCATTCATTAAGCCTCATCCCTGTACAATAATGAAAAATTTCACACACCTCTACTTTGTACCATCTAGTAGGGAGGTGTGTTCCTAAGCAAACATGTAACTTAATATGTGCTGTAGAAGTAAATATAAATTCTATGGGGGATTTTGTGATTCAGACTTATGGAGGAAATGACATAGGAGCTGGACCTTGAAGAGTGTGTGGGAATGACCGGGAGACGATTCCAGCCAGCAGAAGCTGCGTGAGCCAAGTTTGAATTTCGAAGTGAAGTGAGTTGATTGTATGACTTGGGCATCCGATGCATGCAGGTGAGAGGAAGTAAAAAAATCAGACGGAAAATAAAAGTTGAATGTATTTTTCTGGGCTCTTGAATATCAAGCTAAGGAGCTAGGTGGTCCAACGGCTGCATGATAACATCAGAGCAGAGTGTCGGTGTGGTCTCAGAGATGAGGTGGATGGGAAGAAAGTGAGGGCTGAGAAGTGGGAGCTGCTAGCACCCCACAGGCAGGAGTGGACAGAGCCTGGCCAGGACAAAGGTCAGTTGGAGGCAGAGGCAGAATTTGCAGTTTGGCGGTTAATTTGAGGTGGGGGGGGATAAAGATTTGTCCGGATGACATTGCCTAGGTCAGTGATTCTCCAACTTCAGTGCATCGGGATCACTTGGAGGATCATTAAAATACAGGCTGTGATTCTTTCTCAGAATCCCCAATGCCACTCTCAGGTGGGGCCTCAAAAATCAGATTCAGCACGTTTCTAGAAGACCATGTTACTGGTCTGGGGACCAAACATGCAGGACCTCTGCTCTAGGTCTTCTATGGCTCGTGTCTGTGACAGTGCAGAAACAATTATAAAGGACCAAGGCAGGCAGAGTCAATGCAAGTGAGTTGGAGGAAACTTCTTTTCCTTGGAATTTACATGGTCCGGGATTCTTGGAGCAAAAGAGATCTATTGGTCGGGGGGACAAAAGATGGGGATGGTCAAAAAAGATGTAAAAAGGAATTAAGGGGTATTATGTATGTATATCAACTCCCTGCAAGGAATGTAAACATTGTGCACTGCAAACATGTACTAATATATATATGAGTTGGAGGAAACTTCTTTTCCTTGGAATTTACATGGTCCGGGATTCTTGGAGCAAAAGAGATCTATTGGTCGGGGGGACAAAAGATGGGGATGGTCAAAAAAGATGTAAAAAGGAATTAAGGGGTATTATGTATGTATATCAACTCCCTGCAAGGAATGTAAACATTGTGCACTGCAAACATGTACTAATATATATATATATTTTATGTTTTCTCTGAAATTATACAGGTAAAAGTCTTATGGGGAGGCTGCATTTTGATGAATGTTGTAACATTATAATCAACAACCCTGGGCTCAAATCTTTGCTCAGCCCCTTATTGGGGCCAATGATTTAACTTCCTAATGTCAGCTATTCTATATTAAAATTGGGATAACAATGGTTACTGAAGTTTTGTGAGGGAAAAAATGTGGAAACTCATAGAAAGTGCCAGGCAGTATGCCCAGCACCCTTTGGGGCTAAATGAACTTTGGTTTCCTACATGTTCTGAATTTTCCTGTGGAATGAAGTGGGCACAGCCTCTGGGGTTAGCTTGGGAGATCCCAGCTGACCAAACAGCCCCCTCAGGGGGGACACCATAGATCCCACAGTTGGTCAGTCTTTGGATTTAACATTGCCATCTGTAGTTCTCTAATATTTGAGATTTTGTTTGTCGGGTATTTTCTACCTTCAGGGAGAGCTCTGGGAAGAGATAGGAAGGGGGAGATCTAACATGTGTCAGGGAGCCAGAGGGAGAAATCATTAGAACAAAGAAAAGTTTTGTCTCTTGTGGAAGTTTGTTCCTTGCCTGGCCAGAGCAGTTGTCCTGGCAGGCCTATCGGCTTTGATTCTGGGAATAAGGCCCCTGTGAACCTTGGAAGATTTTTCAGAGTGCAACCATGTAGCTCTTGTCCTGGGGGTGGGGGGGTAGTAAGCATTTTTCTTTAACCAGATAAATCTGGTGCATATCATCCCCTGGCAGGAAGGTAGAATGTAGATTTGGCAGTGAATCACAGAGGGAGGAGCATCTCAGATTGAACTTTTGTCCTGGGAGCTTGAGGATATGGGAGGCTCTAAGGCTCCCCACACCCATGTTGCAGAAAGGGCCTGAAAAAGAGACACTCCCTCAATTCAGCCAGGGAAGCTGAGTTTCAGAAGAAGCCAGGAAGTGAAGAGTACATCACATAGTGGTTTTTTTTTCTCCTTTGTGCTGTTTAAGCCAAAGTTCAAGGTTCAAAGGAAGGTCAGGAACTGCCCAGCCATTTAACAGGGAGGTGGACATTTCAGCCAGATGCTTCTTCGCTGTGGGATGCCAGCCCTTCTACTTACTAGAAGCCAGTAGCCACCACCCCCAGCTGTGATAATCTGAAATGTCTCTACGCAGTGCCAGTATTCCCTGCAGGGAAAAATCACCTGGACTAAGAACCAGTGCTGTGTGGTATTTTTCTCCACTGGAGGGCTCCTTTCCTGATTCCTTAGTACTGGAGAGGAATCAAAACCCCTCCTGGTAGAAGAGATTGGACAGACCATTTGGGTCTAATCTATGGAATGCAGTCTCAAGACAGTAAAACACTGAAAAGCAGGGAGGGGAAATGATGAACTAAAGCCCATTTTTCAGATACAGAAAATGAGACAGGAAACATAGAACTTGCCTCAGACACTTAGATGAGTCAGAAAGAAACCAGTAAGAGAAACATGAATTTAGGATATGACCTTTACAAAGGAGAAAAACAACTTCATCACCAACTTTCCTCCTCCAATCCAACCCTGGATCTTTGTGAGAACAAGGAAGAAAAGTGTTACCTCCTTCTAGAAGTGGATGAAACACCAGGAACTGGAAACAACATTTAGAAATATTGCTTTGTAATGAGGAACAGGAGTCACTGAGGTCATTAAGTACTAGAGTCTCTGACTAAAAAAAAAATATCAATGTGGGCAGGAACTGTGGAGCATCATGCATATTATTCCCTGAATCCTCTACCAGCCCTTTGGATCAAGCCTTTTTATTGCCCCTTTGACAGATCCTTCTCTGAAGGATGAGAAGTTCAGAAGTTAGGTGACTCACACAAGCCAGTCAGCTAAGCCATGAGCTACAAATTTCAAACCAGATCCCCACCTCTGATTCTCAAGGCGGGGTAGACACCCTTGGCACTGTGCCTCTATGTCACCAAAAGCCCACCTCTGTAGGATTGTCATGGTCTCATTTTAGGGTGGTTTCTAAGAAGCCTCTTTGTTTAATTCAGCACGGATATGGGCAAGAGTACTGTGGCTCCATTGGGCTTAAACTACATCTTAAGAGGGCAGGAAAAGCACCAGAGGATTTCTATGCTCAGCATCTCAGAAAGGGGAGTCAGTCCTGGAGCTGTGCTTGGACCAACACCAAGGCTTCCCCTGGGCCCCTCATGGCTCACAGAGGTGGTCTCCTTTCCTGAATATCCAAAGAAGCCTCAATCACCCTGGCACAGGCTCTTGCTTGAGATGGTGTTTTTGTTTGCTTCTTTCGCAAACCCAATTAGTCAGGACATCACTGCCACTTTCTTTTTAAAGAAAAATTTCAGTAGTATATTTAACATTTTTCAAAGGATCATTTATGGTATTATATTGTACAAGCTAATTTGTTTTCAACAAAAGGAGAACTTTAGGAGACAGGGCTGTTTTCTTTTTTTATTTATTAAATTTATTGGTACATTTTCAGTGTACAATATGATGACATTCATCATTGAGAATTTGTACCTTACATGATATATCTTGGTTCTTGTTTTTTCCCCATTCCCCTGCCCTCCTTTCAACCCCTACACCCCTCCTTGTTTACAAAGACTTTATTTCTGTTTTTTCCTTTTCTCATATTCATTCTTTTCCCTTCTTTACTTTCTCCTACTTTTCCCACTTCCCCTTTCCCTTTGTACCTTTTCTTCCTATTCCACATTATCTATTATACATTTTGATCCTTATTTACACTTTCAATTTCTCACACCAGAGAAACTATTTAATATTTACACATGTCCTATTTATCCATTTAGCTATAAATGTCTTTAGTTTCTCATTCTTTATGGCTGAGTAGCTTTATTAAAACACACACACACACACACACACACACACACACACACACACATCTTCTTTATCCACTCTCCAGTTCATGGGCAATTGGGCTGTTTCCAAGTTTTAGCTATTACAAATTGTGCTGCTATAAACATGGGTGTGCATATATCACTGTGGTATGATTCTTTTAATTCTTTTGGGAAGATACTCAGCAGGGGAATAGCTGGGTCAAATGGGAACTCTAATCCTAGTTTCTCACCACTCCTGTTCAATATTTTCTGGAAATGTTATCCACAACAATTAGGCAAGAGAAAGAAATAACAGGAATAAAAATAAGCAATGAGGAAGTTAAATTGTTGTTTGCAGATAACTTCACCAAAAGTCTTCTAGACTTAATAACCAAATTCAGTAGAGCAGCTGGATACAAGGTCAACACACAAAAATAAATAGTCTTCCTATACACAAGCAACAGACTCAGTGAGAGAGAAACTGGAGAAATGGTTCCTTTCACAATAGCATCCAAAGGAAAAAAGAAACCCCTAGGAATCAACCTAATGAAAGAAATCAAAGACCTCTACTCTGAAAACTTCAGCACTCTGAAAAAAGAGATAAAAAAGGATATAAGAAAATGGAAAGACATCCCTTGCTTTTGGGTAGAAAGAACCAATATTGTGAAAATGGCCATACTTCCAAAATTGCTATATAGATTCAATGCCATCCCAATTTAAATTCAACAGTATATTTCACACAACTTGAGAAAACAATCAAAACATTAATTTAGAACAAGAGACCTAGACTAGCAAAAGCAATTCTAGGCAACACACATGGCAGGTTTCACAGTTCCCCAACTTGAAACTATACTACAAAGCTACTATGATTAAAAACAGCATGGAACTAACAAAGAAACAGACCTGAGGATCAGTAGAACAGATTAGAAGATTCAGAAACAACTCCATACGTACTCAGCCACCTTATCTTTGACAAAGGAGTCAAATACCCTCACTGGAGGAAAGACAGGATCTTTAATAAATGGTGCTGGAAAAATTGGGTTTCAACTTGCTAAAGATTAAAACTAGACCTATATCTCTTACTATGCACTAAAATAAAATAAAAATGGATGAAAGATCTAAACATTAAAACAGAAACACTAAAACAGCTGTAAGAGAGGTTAGGTAGAACTCTTGAAGACATTGGCATAGGAAAAGATTTCATGAACAAAACCTCAGTTGCATGTGAACTAGCACAAAGAATCAAAAAGTGGGATCTCTTCTTATTAAAAAGCTTCAGCAAGAGAAACCACCAACAGAGTGAAGAGATGACCCATAATATGAAAAAAAAAATTACCAACTATTCCTCAGACAAAGATCTACCATCTAGAATATATAAAGAACTTTAAAAATCAGACCTCCCAAATTTAAAGACCCAGTCCAAAAATGGGCATCTGAAGTGAACAGATGTTTCTCAGACAAAAAAGTAGATATTCAGCAAATAAACATATGAAAAAATGTTCAACATCACGGGTCTTTTGAAAGATGCAAATACAAACACTCTGAGACCCCACCTCACTTCAGAAAGAATAGCTGTTTTTCAAATTTTCACCTGTGTAAAATTATTTTGTGAGTCCTTTGGACACATAGGACAGATGACATAAGCCTCCCCCAGGATGATGAATAGATATAACTGCAACAACAGCTAGTATAACAGGACCACGCACTCTTATGCATTATCCATGCCATCTTATACTTGTGCAAGAGGGAACTGAGGACCAGAGAGATGAAGTGACCTGCCTCGGGTCACACACCTAAGAAGTGCAAAACCTTTAAAAGATAACAGAGTGGAGATCTTTCAATCTAAGATTCCTGCTTTCAGTATAAGCTGCAGATAGGAAGCTCTGAGAGTAAAGACTTGCTTCCTTCCACAAATATTTACTGAAATCCCTGGATAAGCCATCGACATGAAAATGATGTCTCAGGCAAGATTAGAAGGTCTAGTCTATGATTTCAGCACTGGATAGAGGCATGCAATGTTATAAGAAAGTCCTTATAGTATGAAAATTTTCTCTCCTATTTATTGCCACCATGTGGTAAAACCTCTCCTACCTTCCCTTATGACAGCAGGCAGCAGGCCAACACGCATTGCCCATTCATCCCTCAACCCCTAGCTCCCTGAAAACTCCACAGGGCTGCATCCCAAGGTAAAAAGTACCCCGTAAGAGGTTTGGCCTAGTGGGCACCAGACTCCGTATCTTACTCATCTTCCTGGTGGCCTTTGTTACTCTTACATCTCCCTTGAAACTCCCTTTCATGAAACTCCAGCAGTTTTCCAAGACTTCCTGAGATCACTTTATCTTCCCCTTTCCCCTCCCACGCCTCAGTCACTCCTTTTCAGTTTCTTTCATTATAATTGTTCAAAACTTGAAATGTTAAATGTGCAGTGGGTGGAATTTAGTCAGTGGTTTTGATGAACTAAAACATCAGCATCATGCCTACCACAGTGATTGGAAAACAGAGAGGCAGACCCACTGTTAGTCACAAGTTGCCTAGTGATTCATTGAGAAACTAGCAGCCAGTTGCAGCACAGGGACACATTTGGCTGTGTTTTTTCTGGGCATTCACTGATGACCTTCAAGGCAAGAAAATCTGATGGTTTGTTATGCACTGTATTTAGGGAGTTACAGCCTGGTGGGTGTGGACATACTGCAAGTTTGGGCAGAGGGCTGGGCATAAAGACCTAGATCTGGGAATATCACTTAATTCCTTGGCTCTTAATTTTAAGTGTATGTTTTTTCTATCACCAGGCTGAGCCCAGCCTCTGCTACCTCATAGGGTGACAGGTCTCCCCTCCCAGTGAGAGTTAGCTCAGCTACATCCCAGAAGACATAAAACTCCTTCCAGTTATCCCAGAATTAGGTCCACAGATTTCCAGTTATAGAAGAGAGCCATTCTGGGTAACAACACTGTAGATATAAATTATGTGCCTGAATTGATTTTGCATTAATTTCGCATAAGCTATTTCCACCCTATTTAAACACCACTTTTTAAAGCTACTATGGTATTGCATTTTAAAAGCAGATTTGTTAAAAGACTCCAGGAGGCAAGAAGTATTTTTCACATCCTTTCCCTGTACAAAAGTACTTTCACCAGTGAGAATTCGAGCCATGAGCTGTCTTTACGCACAACACCCAAGTTCATGTTGTCACGCTGCTTCAGTGTTTTTGCTTGTGAGACATCACGGAACACAAGCTTCAGATGTCACACTTCTCTGAAGGATCAGCCCAGCTGCCCACTGGAATTGAGTAAAGGGGTCAGATGGGAGCATAGGAGTGCAGATAATGGCATTGCATTACATGTCCTTGCTGCCCAGCAGTGCCTGGTGCTGTGGACTCTTGGCTTTCTACTTGATCCAGTGCTTTTAGAAACCATCACATGAAAGACAGAAAGAAAATCCAGGGCTGGGGATTTAGCTCAATGGGATTTAGCTCCCCCTGCCTTGCCAAGTGCATGGACCTCTGTTCCGTCCCTGGTACAAAACAAAAACAAAAACAAAACAACATAATCACCATCCTTTTTCTGTAGAAGTATAGAAATGGCTCTACCTTGAAGTCCTGTATATAAAATGAAAGGAATTATCACAACTTTGAATACGTGAACTTTCTTATTTAAATAGTTGCACAGCAGGGCTGGGTTATAGCTCAGTGGTACAGCTTGTGCTTAGTGTGCATAAGGCGATGGGTTCAATCCCCAGCACCAAAACAGATGGCCAGGGCAAGGGCTCTTCAGTAGCATGTCTCTGCTGTTGCAGTATTTCTCATGTTTGGGTTATTTTAAAGATGTTTTACTAGTGGTTTAATGAGTCGACTTCCTCACCCCTACTTAAGTATTCCAGCACTGAAAGTGTGGAGAATGAAGTTTAAAAGAAACATAGCAATCTGATGGGAATGAAAGTTTCCATAAATGAATGCTGTCCAATAGGATAAAGGAAACTCCACAACATAGAATGTTCAATGGGTAGCTTAAAAATTCTGAGTGTCTCTAGAAGACCGGAACTACTTAAGTTGAATATTTGTTATCCTAAAATTAATTCGGTAGAAAGCTTTGGACTCTGAAACACTGAAAATTCCCTTTAGGGATGTAACAACTACTTATGGAAGGTGATTTTGTACAAAACTGCGGTATTTACCGGAGCTGCTCATGTTTTGATTCTAGCACCACCTAGAGGACAGCATAATTTCCATTCTCGAATTTTTTATGTATTACCATTTTTCATTTATCAAAGCGCTTTCATTTCAACATTTAATTTAATATTTAGGTCAACTATATTTGAGGTAAGAACTTCTCTCTTCATTGTACTAATGACAAAAGTAATCTCCCATAATCTTACTGTGCAAAACCTTTAACCAGTATTTTTTGTTATCCATGAATTGTTTTTGAAACAATATTCAGGTATAATTTATACACTGTAAAATTCACTTTATCTGAAATGTAAACTTTGTTACTTTCTATTAAATTTAATGAGTTGTTCAGCCATCACCTAATCTAGTGTTAGAACATTTTCATGACCCTAACACAATCTCTGCTGTGTATTTCTATTTAATTAATCCCCCTTTCCAGTGCAGTCATCAGTCTGTTTTATGTCTCCATGAAGCTTTTCACATTGTACTTTTCTGAGCATTTCATAGAAATAGAATCATACAACATGTGCTTTTGAGTCTGGCTTCTTTTACTTAGCACGATGGTTGTTAGGTTTATCCTTATTAGGTTTATACATGTTGTAGCATTACTGTATCAGTATTGCATTCTTTTTTATTGCTGAGTAGTGTTCCCATTGATGATAAATTTATATTTGTCAATTTACCAGATGATGAACACCTGGATTTCTTATGGTCTTTTTGCTGATATGAATAATGCTGTTATGCATATTTGCATGGCAATTATCTTTTTAGGCAAGAAATCTTCGTTAACAGGCAAGGCAGATAATAAAATGTGTAGAAGGCTGCTTATTTACATTATGTGTATTGAGGAGAACAATTATGATAAGCAGCCTGCCTGTGCTCACCAGAAAGTTATCTGGGTCCTGGGTTCAACATATATACTGGGGAACTAAGGGATTCTGGAATCACATTCTAGCAGAAACACAGAAGTATGGGGAAATCAGTCAGGATTTGCTCTAATAGATTAGCAGCATTTCATGACTGTACGTAAGGAATTTCTTCTTGTTTGGTCAATATAGTATATTGCAGATGCAGATTTTGGTAACACAATCTGAGGGTGAGGATTGAACTCCCATTACAAAACCTCCTCACAGGAAGGCAGGAGTCAAAGAAGAATTTTCAAATGTAAAAAACAATGGGGTAGGAAGCATCCTGGATTTGCATCCACATCCAGCATCTGCCAATATTTATCAGGCATTGGCAGGTCAGATTCCTCATCAGCGTCCTAGGGAACAACAGCACCTACGTCTCAGGGCTCTTTGTGAGGGTTTGCTAAGGCAAGCATGACAAGCATTTCACGCGGGGCCTGGTGCACAGTGACATCTTCACTTATTTATTATTTGAGGATTGCCTGAGATACCCAGTGACAATGACATTGACCTTCGTTCATTCCCCAAAATCTTTCTTCATTGGTTGTTTCTGGCCCAAGATCTTGGCAAAGCAGGTAAAAATTTCCTTTTAGAGGTGGTATAATATTTGTGGAAGTGAACCCTCATAAAAAATGTATTGCTTATCACCCAGAATGTCACAGGCTGGTAGAATGATTTAGTGCAAATCTGACAGGAGCGGTTTGGACTTAGGGGGATAAACACTGGAACAATTAGCATGATAAGTTAGTAACTCATTTTGCATATAAAAACGTTGCCTGAGACTCTACAGAGTTCTATTTATGGAAGACAGTCAGAGGTCCCTGGGTTTAATCAAAATTTAATACCCTGTGAGGAGAAAGATGAAGAATACAAATTCTCAGTAATAGGCAATATGTCAAATGTAGCAATTGCCAGTTTAAATTGTCTTTCCTGCTGTCCCCTTTGTCAGTGTGTTCATCCTGATCTGTAGTAAGGAAAACATGGCCAGCACTATATTAAATATCTGGGAAAACAAAGGAATGAGATGCATATTCAGGTTCAGGAAAATACATTCAAGGATGCAACACAACCATGATTTCTAAAATGATAAAACAACATACTCAAAGTATTTAAGTCAGAGAATTTCCCCTCAAGAAAGTTTGAAGGCTCTTATTCAACTTGGGGTAGGGCAAGTGAATTTTCCATGAGCTGCTCATGCCTTTATGTTCACCCAAGCAATAAATTAAGAAAATTGAAGTCAAAATCAGTTCCAGAAATTATTCTGATGAGAGAAGCAAGAATGGGAGGAGGAAGCAATCTTCGGATATGCTTGCTTGTCACCAGCTCTCTTGGTTGTAACTCAGTTTAATAAACAAAGAAATGCAGATGTGTTTAGAGTGTCACAGGTATTTTAGGGCAAACCAGATACAAGTGCCTGGAGAGAACAAGCTCAGGGAAGAGTAATACTACCAGGTGTTTTGGCATATGGATTTCTGCCATGTGACTTTGCAGTTTTTCCACCAACGGCATCGATGTTGGGTTTAAATACTTGGCTTGCAGGGGCCGAGGGGATGTAAACAGAGTGAGAATGTGCTGGTTTCGGATCTAGGCCTTAGGAGGCATTGTGTATTCTATTGCCTTCTTCAGCTTCTGTTATGACAGAAGCAAATTCTTTCTTCAGTCTGGTGGTCCCAGGAGGAGGAGGAGGAGGAAGAAAGGGGAAGGGGAGGACGAGGAGGGAGAGAGACACATGAAGCAGATCTAAGCCTAGATGAACCAGCTCCTGCCCATCCACAGGTACACAAGCAAGAATAAGTAGTCGCTGTTGAAAAGCACTGGATTTTGATGGTCTCAAGCAGTGTTACTGTGACAATAGGTGGCAGATTATAGATACTGTTTTATAGGGATATTTGCAAAGGAAACTGAGAGAATGTTACTCCAAGGATGATTAGATCATCATGTTCACATTTCCTCTGTGAGCAGGTTTCAGTAACAAGCCGAGTACACCTTGTATCTAAAATAGGCAGTTTGACCACTTGGAAACCAACAAAACAGAATAGGGGAGGAAGGGTAGGAAAGCATGTGCCCTGGCTTAATTTAGATAATTCTACCTCATGTAGTACACTCTAAAGAAACTTTTCATTTCACATCCTTCTTAAATGACAGAGAACTAGGATGGGAACACTTGTCAATTTTTATTCATTCCCCATTTGAAGTCTTCTTTTTTTTTTTATCAACCTAGCAGGTTTGGTGCTGTATTAATTCTCGTTTGTCAGAGTTGATGAAGAAGTCTAGAGCATCCCTAAGAACTGGAAGACCTTTTGGATTAAAGCAAAAGAAGAAAGTTTCACATTCACATTCATATAGGGACCCCAAGGAATCCTTGGGAAAGCTGTTGGACACAAGAATTTAGTCAAAGATATAGATCACATCTAGGTTAGAATTCTAACCATTCCTACTCACTTGTGAAGCCAGCCTTCCACATGTGCTCCCCATATATCTTAATTCCATGTTGGATAAATGGGTGGCAAGGGCTCAGATTTCAGGCTGGGGTCTCAGAAGCCTGGGTTGGATATGAGATTGGGGTGAGCTGGTAGATGGCAGAGGTACTGAGCAAGGAGCAACCCTCAATGCCAGTGTGAAAGGATTGCACAGAAAGACACTGAAACCAGTTAAGAGACCAAATTATAAGACCAAGCAGTGACAGGGGAGAGGCAGGACCATGGCCTGCAGAGATACTCTGGGCTACTCAGTACTGCTGAAGAGTTTCTATAAGTCCTGCTGGCTCTGCCCTACTAGGGCTCCACTTGAATTTGGAACCAGGTTCAAGGAGATTTAGAGGAAAGAAATTGAACTAGCCTAAGCCTGCCAACCATGGACGGCAGTGAGTGCCCTCCAAGTTCATGCTGCCTTGGTTACCTGAATTCCTTTTTCTTTTTCAGTAAGATCAGTTATAAAGGATGAAATTTTAAAATATCACATAATGTGCCCAGCTTTTTGATGCTTCTAGTTCACTAGATCTTCCTTCACTCTCAAGTAGGAAGTTTTGTTTTGTTTTGGTTTGGTTTGGGTTTTGGGTTTTTTTGGTACCGGGGATCAAACTAAGGACTTTGCGAGGCAAGGGTGGTGTCACTGAGCTAAATCCTCAGTCCCCCAGGAAGTTTTATATTTCAAAATTTCTGAGCTCCTTAGGTGTCATCTCACTTCCGCATGTGTCTTTCAATTTTATTTTCCTGGGGTAGAAATAACTGTTTTATGGCTCGTTGAGAGGGATTAAGATAGCATCCCACTGAGAGCAAAGATGGAAGCTAATGAGGAAAGGAACAGGATCTCTACAGAGAGTCTCAGCTTCACTTGAGAGGAAAGACTAAGTGAGCAGTTCTGCACATGGCAGTGACCTGCCTTACTGTTAGGATGCCCAACCATCCCAGTTTGCTTAGAACTGAGGGATTTCCAGTAACACAAGACTTTAGAGCTGATACCAGGCAGTCATCCTCTTTGCACACTAGAAGGGGGCAGAACTTTTAGTGTACAAATGTAGAGGGACTGAACTCCCAGTGACTGTATTACTTACATATGGGCCACACGACAAGCTGTGTTTGTTTTTTAGTGGTATATACTGAATCACTACAAACCTAGTAGCTTAAAGCAACACACATTTATTATCACAGTTTCTGTGGGTAGGATTCTAGGTATGGCTCTGCTGGACCTCTGCTTGGGTTTCATGAACTATTTAATCAAGGCATAAAGCCTAGATGTATTGTCATCTGGAGGCTGAATTGGTGAAAAGTCTACTTCCAGACTTACTCAGGTTGTTGGTAGAGTTCATTTCTTTCTTTTTTTTGCTCATTGAGTTTATTGGTACATTTTAGGTATACATGTCAGTTACATTCATCATTGGGATCTTGTACCTTTATGTGACAGGTATTGGTTCTCTATTTTTCCTGTTATCCCTGCCATCCTTCACCCCCTCCTTCCCTCCCCATTTACATTCACTTTATTTCCATTTTTTCATTTTCTCATATTTTTTCTTTTCCCTTATTTCCTTTCCCCTACCCGTCCCACTTCCCCTACACCTTTAGCCCTTTTCTTCCTATTTTCACATTGTCAATTATACCATTAGGATCTTACAATTATACAATTATAGTTTTTCACACCAGAGAAACTATTCGGTATTTACACATGTGTGACTTATTTATTTCACTTAGAAGTATATCCTCAATGTGCATCCATTTTCCTATGAGTGACTCTAATTTCTCATTCTTTATGGCTGAGTAATACTCAATTTTATAGAAAAACCACATCTTCTTTATCCAGTCTCCAACTGAGGGGCAAATGGGCTATGAGTATGGAGCTCACAGTAGCTTTCTTCTTTACAGCAAGTAAAAAAGAAAGTCTGTGACCTCCTAGAAATTTCAGTTCCTCTTCAAAGGACTTTTACTTTAATAAGTGGGGACCACCCAGGATATTGTCTCTTTTGATGAACTCAAAATCAACTGACTTTAGTTATAGCTGCAAAATTTTTTCATATTTGTTGGATTCTACTGGAAATGAGTCACAGGTCATGGCCACACTTGAGGGATTGTGCTAGGTGTGAACACCAGAGGTTGAAATTCTTTGGGTACATTCTAGAGGCTTTGCCATAAACCACCCTAAAACATAGTAGTTTAAATGCAACCTTTTTGTTTGTGTGGTATGCAGCTCAGTGGCAAAACACTTACCTAGTATGTGTGGGGTCCTGGAATCAATCTCCAGCAATGAAAAAGAAAACCTTCTATTGTATTTTTTTTCTTCCTGGTTCTGAGCTTGTTTGTACCCATGTGATAAGAGGCACCTTGCAGGTTGTCTGGGAGCATACTGTTCATTAGTCTAAACTGGGATAGTTTGAGTTTCTTCCACGTGGTGGAACCTTCACATGGCATCTCACTGTCTATTGGGATGTCCTGGGCTGGTACTCATGATGCTCCCACAGTGGCAAGACAGCACAAGCCTCAGCGTGCAAGGCACTTTTCAAGCTTGTTCCACATCTGCTAGTGTCTCACTGGCCAAAGCAATTCATAAGGCAGAGGTTTCAGACAATGTGGGTGGAAAATGCACAGAGAATGAATTTGGGAAGACGTGATTCATGGGATTATTACTGTTTCTATCACAGTGGCATTGAGAGAAACAGCAAAAATTTCTCTTGCCCAGGTCTGGATGAAAGGTCAAGAGTTACTTTTCTCCTGTGGACCATCAGGGCTGACCAATGTGCACGGGACCAGTGGCCACAAAATCCTTAAGCCTGAAGACCTGTCCTCAGTTTTCCTGGACTGACTGAACTCCCTGAGCTTCTTAAATACCCTAGGGAGAGGAAGGAATTTCCTTAGTAAAGACTGACACTGGATTTCCCAGCATATTGGAAAGAAAGGACTTAGAATTTAGTTTGATTTAGAAAAATAAAACCCAAGAAGATCAAATAGCAATTTTTGCCAACCACAATTTACTGGGATCTTCAGAAGTTGCAATCATAATGCCATGTTCCTCACATCATCTCGACACCTGGAAAAGCACTCTTTGGCGTGTTTCTCAGAATCCCACTCCTTAACCTGGACAGGTTAAATTCCAGTTTATTCAAGGATCTATCTGCCATCCTGGAGCTGTTGTAAGTGCCACTGAAATATCAGCATTTTATCCTTCTTGGCTCAAAGAAAATAATAAAAGCATAGAATTTAAACTTATAAACAAAAATAATAAAAATTCAGAAGTAATTTCAATGTAAATTCTGAATAAATGAAGAAGAGAAGAGAGTGGTAAGAAGGATAAGCAGGAGAAAAAAGCATGGAGCTTCTTTGTTTTTCCCCCATTTACTACCTGAACTCAGTATAGGGTACACATTTTTTTTAATTAATGATGTAAATTGCCTAAAGCCAATTTGAACTTTGCATACATTGGGTCTGTGGTGGTGAGCGTTGGTAGTCTCCCATGATTAGTTCCGGGGTAGCTATAAATCTCTTCTACAACCTCCCTATTGGGTCATTGTAATAGCCAAAGGAAGACTCAGATGGAATTAATACATATGTGGTAGAACTTCTTAGCAAACAGGCACACAGGCAGGCAGGTTTCCTTTGACTTTCTTTCTTTCTTCCTTCCTTCCTTTCTTTCTTTCTTTCTTTCTTTCTTTCTTTCTTTCTTTCTTTCTTTCTTTCTTTCTTTCTTTCTTTCTTTCTTTCTTTTTCTTTCTTTTTCTTTCTTTCTTTTTCATATGTTAGGCAAGAATTCCACCTGGGAGCTACATTCCCCGTGCAAAGCCTGTCCTTTAAGCTCCAAAAAGACTTCGTGATTACTATTTTGACAGCAAAATCTTATTCTTTTTAGCTTAAGGTTACAAAGATAGTCTGGAAAATCTTCCAGTGGATCAGGTCACAGAGTCATGTCGTACATTATGAAATGCAGACCCCAGTAGAGTCCTAGACCCAGGGCATTACTCTTTGATACATTAGGGTTAGCGTTAACATTGCTTCTATGGCAAGCCATCAGTGTCAACTCACTGCCAGAGGGAGCCATTATTTTGGGAGCATCTTTATACAACTTTTCTACGCACTATTTGTGGATGCTCCTTGGCTTACTATAGGGTTATGTCCTTATAAACCGAATGTGATTTGAAAATATCATAAGTTGAAAGTATAATTAATACAGGTAAGCTACGGAACATCATAGCTTTGCAGCACAGTACACTGCAGAGCGATGGTTGTCTGCCATTTTACCACAACGCTGATTGGAACTGTCACTCACTGCCACGTCACAGCTCAAGAAACTGTCCTATTGCATATCTGTAGCCTGAAAAAAGGTCAAAGTTCAAAGTCAAAGAGTTTCTACTGAATGTTAATCACTCTTACTCCATTGTAAAGTGAAAAAAATTGTTATAAATTGGGAACAATTTCTACTCGAACATGTACTTCTTCTAGACATGTTATATGATATTTTTATGTTGTTCCAAAATGAATTTTTAATTTTTCATCTCCTTTTATTGTGAAAAATTTAAAACATAGTAAAGTTGGAAAAGTAGTAGTCTTCATATATTATACTCTCCTCAGTTCAACAATCCTTACATTTTGCCCTATGTATTCTACTTCTATAAATACATTTGCCTTTTGAAAACAAGCTGTAAATAATGCTATATTTCATCCTTAAGTACTGCTCATGAAATTCTGAAAAATAATTCATTTATCTCCCTTTATGGCAGTGTAGTACTTCACTGCGTACAAACACTACATTGTCTTCATTCATTCATCTGTTAATGGACATATAGACAGCTTCCAAGATTTAACTATTATGAATTGTGCTGCTATAAACAGGAGTATGCATGTATCCCTGTAATATGATGTTTTTAACTCTTTTAAGAAGACATCTTTAACTCTTTTGGAATATAGCTAGAAAGGGAATAGCTAGGTCAAATAGAATCTGTAGTTTTAAGTTTTTAAAGAATCTCCATATTGATTTCTATAGTGGCTTTAATAGTTTACATTCCCCCCACAATGTAGAAGGATTCAATTTTTTCCCTGCAGCCTCACCAACATTTGCCATTATTTGATTTCTTGATGAGGGCCATTGTTTCTGGAGTAAGATGGAATTTCAACATCGTTTTCATTTGCTTTTATCTAACGGTGAGGAATGTTGAACACTTCTTCACGTATTTATTAGTCCTTTGTACTTCTTCTGAGAAGTGTCTGTTCATTTTGATTGGCCATTTTTTATGGGGTCTTTCACTTGGGGAGGTCTAATTTTTTTACTTCTTTTTTATATTCTAGAAGATATTAGTCCTCTGACTGAGGAATTCCTGGTCAATTTTTTCCCACTCTATAGGTTGTCTCTTCGTTCTTTTGGTTGTTTCTTTTGCTGTGCAGAAGCTTTTTAACCTGATATGATCTCATTTGTTATTTTTGGTACTATTTCCTGTGCAACTGGAGTTCATTTAGAAAGTCCTACAGCTATGACTTCAGAAGTTTTACAGGATGAATATGGGTTAACCTAGCCAAGAAGGGAGCCTTTAAAATGCCTGGATTCTAAAGCAAAAGAGGTAACTAACATCTGTGTGGCATTCATTTCCTGATGTGGCCTCAAATAGCTACCAGTCTCTTCTCCTCTAACTTCTGTACATGTAAGTTAAGAATCTGTATAATAAATTCTACTATAAATCAACAAAGATATAATTATATGAATACAATGCACAGAGAGTTTATTCTGCACACAATATTCTTCTCCAAAGATATTGTAGGAACCTTTAGTGTTACTTGGATAAGTGCCCCTGTTGCAGGCCCAGTTTATTCTCTGTTAAAGAACATTGCCTGGTTTTACTGATTCATTTTCATGTGACTTTTGTTATCCTTGACTCAGTCTGATCTGATGGGATGTTGCATCTTTGTATCAGGGCCTTTATTATTCAAAGATTTTGTAAATCCATACACTTCATCTGTATTTAAGAATTGTTTTAAAAATTTAATTTCTAAGGTATCTTTGCTTTCTCCAGTCTACTAGTTCTGACTGATCTCTTGTTACTTCAAAAAACACACTCTCCCCTCTGTGTGCTTCTTGCCTGTTTTCTCTTTCTCTAGCTCTGTTTTCTTTCACAGTCATGTTAATTATGATACTACTCAGATTGAGCTTTTGATATAAGGAATTATTTCTTCATACACACCGGGCTGCAAAACTCTTTCTCAAGCACAAAAATCCCAACAAGAGTTCAAGCGTATATTTTGGTGACTGTATCAACATATCCTGCCCGTCTCACATAGGCTTTACTGGCATTTTAAGTTCCTGCCCAGTAGGAGAATGAAGAGAGTTTTAGTGACACTAGCAAATACAACTCAGAGTTTGCTGTACTGAACCTCAACACCAAAAACTCAGATTAATGGCACTCATTTTTAGGATGTACTTTCTTTTTCAAAGCAACATGGTATTCCACAGTAAATTTTAAAGTAGAGCAATTTCTAAGAACAAATTAGTTTGCTTCAATCTGTTATTACCTTCTATGAGCTAAATGCTTATTTTCATATAGTTCTAATTATCTTTGTTTCTCTTCCAGTCCCTGAGGACTCAGATGCTCTTCATAACTCTGAGTTCACATGCTTCATTCTACTCTTTGATCTTTTTTTTTTTTTTGGTACTGGGGATTGAACTCGGGGATTGCACTTGCAAGGCAGGCCACGGAACTGCTGAGCTAAATCCCTGGCCCCTCTTTGGTCATTTTTAAGGTAAGCTTACCAGATAAAATATAGTATCCCAGTTGCATTTGAATTTCAGCTCAACAATAAAAAAAAATTGCTATAAGTATGCCCCATACTTTAGAATAAATATTAATGAGGAATATATGAAAAAGTTATGCATTATTACATTTAACAAAGCGAGCCTAGCACTTAAACTCTGAAAACTATGAAACATTACTAAAAGATGTTAAAGATCTCATAAATGTAAAAATAGCCTTTGTTTATAGATTGAAAATTTAATATTGTTGAAATCAGAATACTCTCCAAATTGATCTATAGATTCAGTATAACTCATACCTGAATACCAGCTGCTTCTTTGCAGAAACTCACATGCTGATCCTGAAATTTACATGGAAATTCAAGAGCTCCAGAATAACTAAAACAATCTTAGAAATAAAGAACAAATAAAAGGATCACTTCCTAATTTTAGAACTTACTACAAAGCGACAAATCAAGACAATACCGTATCGGCATAAGAATAGATGTATGAATTAATGGACAGACTTGAAAGGCCAGAAAGGAACTTATGCAATTTATTTTGACAAGAGTACAAATACCATGGGGAGAGTATAGGTTGTATAGTCTCAGAAAATAGTATCCCGAACTGACTTTGGTACGCAGAACACTAAAGGAGTCCCCACTTCTTCAGAAGCAACTTCAGAACCAGTGTCTACCTCTCCCTGCCTTGCTGTCTCCCAGACACCCCTCACACCCGAAGCAATTCACAGAAACCAAAATTCCTCTTCCCTAAGGTGTGTCAGAGAAACTAGCAATAGTACTCTAATCTTCGCATGTTTTTCTGTACAGGAGTTAGCCATAAAGAACTTTTCTAACGTACCTTTTCTATTAGTCGATTATAAGATCTTCACTCCAAAATGGGTCCTGCCCTGTCCCAGAGGGGGATACACAGAGCAACCCAGAAGAATCTGGACAGGCCTTACCGGGTTCCCCCCCAGTCTATTACCATTAGGTACCCTTTTGTCTAATTATATGTCTACAAGACTGTTCATTTCTCATCAGAAGCATCTAAGTATCTAATTAATTATCCCTGCATCTTCATTTCTGAAGTCCCCCAAATCTTTGATTAAGTGCATTTGTTATGCTTTTGTTCTTGTTAACTTGTCTTTTTCTATTAAAATATAAGCCGTGACCATTAAAATGAAGACGAAAGATATCACACCCTTCTACTCCTGTAGTTTTTTTTAAGCTAAAAGGCATACACAACTCAAATGTCTATCAATTGATAAATGAATAAACAAAATTTGGCATATCCACACAGTGAGTATTATTCGGCTATAAAAAATGAAGTATTTATCCATTGTACAATGTGGACTAACTTTGAAAACATCGTGCTAAAAGAAACGGGTCATAAAAGATCATTTGCAATTTCCAGAAAATGTAAACCTATGGACACAGAAAGTAGATTAGTTGTTGGAAAAGAAACAAAGAGAAGGGGAAGAAAGAAGGAAGAGAAGGAGAGGAAGAAGAAGGAGAAGAAAAGAAAGAGGGGGAAGAGCAGGAAAAGGAGGAGGGAGGGAGGAGGCCGAAGAAGAAGGATTGCTCCATGCAACAACATGAGTGAATTTCATCGATGTGATGTAAGCAGAAGAAACCAAATAATGTATATGAAGTGCAAAACTAATCAACAGCGATGAAATTTACAATAGTAGTTATCTGGGAGGAGGGTCTGATGGGGGATAGAGCACCTGCTACAGTGCTGGAAATCTCCCAAACTTCACCTGGACAGTGACTTCGTGGTGTATGCATACATTAATATTCACCAGGAAGTGCTTCTAACATGTATGTGTTTCGTGCAGCTCACTGTATGTACTTCATATATTTTTTAAAATGGAGAAAAAGGAATCCTCCTACACTGTTGGTAGGTAGGCAAATTAGTGCAGCCTCTATAGAGAATAACCATATGGAGTTTCCTCAAAAACTAAAAATAGACCTACATAGCATCTAGCTGTACCATTCCTTATACATGAAGGAAATGAAGTCAGCATAAAAAAGAGATGTCTGCATACTCATGCTCACTGTGGCAGTATTCACTTAGCCAAGCTATGGCATCAGCCTAGGTGCCCGTCAGTAGACAGATAGATTCAGAGATGCTGTATACACACAATGGAGTTTTATTCAGCCATAAAAGGAATGAATTATGTCACTTGCCAAAAAATGGATGGAACTGAAGGTTATCATGTTAAGTGAAATTAGCCAGATGAAAATATACGTACTGCACGATTTCTCTCATATGTGGAATCAAACCAACAACAAAAAATGATGACCTGCAAATACAGCGCAAATGAGGAGTGGGGAGGAACTAGAAAGAGGAAAAGAGAGGGGAGGGCAGGAGAAGAGAGTAAGGAGGGTAGATATGATCAGTGCATTATGTATACATACATCAAAATGTCACAGTGAACCCAATTAATTTGTACAATTAATATGATTGAATAATTATAATTAAAAAGGGTATGGCAGCTCTCAATAAACTTACCTAAATTGTGCTCCCAGTCACAGCTGTGCCAGATGTGCCATCTTTACTGGATCTAATTAGCACATCTTCTGAATTTGGTGTGCAGCTATTGATTGGTGAATACATTCCTATTCAATTGCCAACAGGCAAGTGGATGAAAAGTGGCTTTTATTTGCTCAGGGACTGTAGACACTTCACGTTCTTCTCCTAGGCCTATGTTAACTCTCTTGCCCTCCTGGGTACAATATAGTCCAAAAGAGTGATTTATTTTGATATTGGCAGGATATCATTTTACTGCCCTGCCCCACATCGTAGGTTAACCAAATTCAGTGACCAGAATATGACAGAGTTCTCTAGATGTCATGGTAAGACATATACGTTCCAGAGGGTAGGAAAAAGCCCATACCAAAGTCCAGGGTCTTGCCACAGCTGTTACCTTTTGTGTGTGTGTGGTTCTGGTTTTGGGGATCGAACCTGAGAGGCAGGTGGAGGAACTACTGAGGTAAATCCCTGGCCTAACTGTGAACTTTTTTAAGTGCAGTGATCTGGGGCATGCTAGGACATTCCTTCTAAGAAAATGGCAAATTACTGTGCTTAAATGAAGACAGCGTTTATTAAGTCCTTTCAGAGTTCGTCTCAACAACAGTACTGTTCCACCTCCTCAGCAGTCTGGATCCCACTTTTTGTGGGTCCCCTCCTTCAAGTTTGTAATATGCAACAATCCCATCTTTCATCTGTTCCTCCAGCCCTAGAAGTACTCGCTGCTTCCTATAGATATTATTTTATGTTACATCAGTGCTCCAAATTCTTTCTGCCCATTCAGTCCTCCATTGACTGTTGAGTCAATCTTTATGGTAAATTCTCTCTGTTGCAGTAATCACTAGATGTGGTTTCTTCTTTCCTTCTTTCTTCCTATTGATCAAAGAGAATTGGTAGGAGATTAATTGCAAGGAATAAAAGATTGGTTTATTCAGCTGTAGTTTATGCAATGAAAAGGTTGGTTTATGCAATTGAGAGGAAGAAAAGTCTGAAATCTATAGGACCAGCCATCAGGAAGAGCAGTCCAGAACTTTGTGGCAGGGGGGAAATTTCTATCTGGAAGCAGAATTTCTTTCCTGAAGGGAAGCCTCGGTGCATCTCGTAAATCCACTCAACTGATTGAATATGGCCCACTTGGAACATTCAGGGCAATCTCCTTTCCTGAAAGTCAATTGGTATGAACTTTAATCACACCTCTCTGAAATGCCACTTCCTCAAAGAGGCTCTCCTCAGTCACCCTAACATTTTGTCTCTTCGGACTTACAAGAACATCTGTCTACCTTTCAGAGCTTTCTACCACCTGAAATTATCTTCCACTATTTCCTTTTTTTAGATGGGGTCCAGCTATCTTGCCTAGGCTAGTCTCAATCTACTGGGCTTAAATAATCCTCTTGCTGCCACCCCCCCCAAGTAGCTGGGACTTCAGACATATGCTGCTATGCTTGACTTGACGCCATTTTGCACTTTTACTTGCTTATTGTCTATCTCCTTTCACTCTTCAGGCAAGAGTTCAAATACTGGTCTGGATTTTTGCTTTTTTTTTTTTTTCTTCTGATCTGATTTCACCACTACTGCATCCTTAGACCTTAGAGTAATTCTTGGGGTACTATAAAACTTTGTTAAATATTTGATGATTTAAAAAAGATTACAAGGATTACATATGTTTTTAAAAGCTGGAGATCACTTTAGACCAATCAGTGAATCAGAGTAGGGATGACTAAGGTGTCAAGTGAAAAGCATCAGGGCCTGTTGGGAAAACACCCACCATCTACTACCCCATGTCATTGGAATTCCAAACCTTTTCCTGGCCCCGATTCCCTGCTGTTAAGTAGAAGATATATGTATATATA